>NC_081409.1:460412072-460712072 GCF_030272615.1 Cryptomeria japonica
ATGCAATTAAAGAAGATAGCGCATTGAATAATCAATTAAATGATGAACATATTACACCTTCTCTACTTGACGAATTGAATGTACACAATGCACTGATGTTAACACCTCCTAGAATCATTCATAGGAAACCAAAGTATCTAATTGAAATTGATGAGAATATATTGAAGTCAATTCCCAATAAAATGAATGAACAAACATGTAGGAGAATGGTTAAAAGAATATGACAAAACTATTTTAAAAACTTAAATCAAACTGCAAGATGTCAATTAATTGTTCAAATGATTAAAAATTTGAATTTTAGAGAGACAATGAAAATTCTAGGCCTAAGATCATCTGAAAGTAATAGTGAAAGAACTATTGTCAGAAATCTATTTGATGCATATCAATCTATTGGTTCAAAATCACATAGTAAAGATTCTAATGCTACTTGACGTGTCATTACATCAACCATAATGAGCAAGAAAATAAAAAAAGATCGTTTGATAAGAAAAACAAGTAAGTCATTAAACATTAGTAGAACAACATTAAGTAAAGCATTAAAGAGGCGGGAACAAATAGAGGAACCTAACAATAATTCTCTTTGGGCATTCTTAGGTAGACTATCACGCAAAGACAAGGTTGTTGTTGATGCACTAAAAACATTAATTGAAATTTTTTGGCATGACAACACAAGAGTATCGCCCAACTAAAGAGATGTTGTTAGAAGGCGAATTGGGTCTAAAATCATGAGCCACATGCAAAACACTATCTGGATATGACTCAAACTAAATTTTATGAAAGATTCCTTCAAAAGTTTCCTCAAATAAAAATTTCACAAAGATTTTTTGAAATGGAAAAACCTTTTTATATTAAGATTAATCATGTACGCACCACGTGTTGTTGTAGGATGCATATTGAATTTTCTATGCATTATGATATTTTTCGTCATATTTGTTCTACTTTGCACACTAACGATGTTTTGTAGTGTAAAGCGAAAAAATCAAACCCTAGTTGTTCCCCCCACTCCACTCCAAGGAGAGAGAAAGGAGGGTCACTAGGGTTGACGGTTTTCACTTAGGAGAGACTTTACATTCAAAAGAGGGGTTGAAATCCACAAGATCCAATCTCACACAATGCAAGACTAGATTCTAAATGAGTTTCAAGGGTTGAGACATCAAGGATACCCTCTTTTGTAAAGAATGTAGATAGAAGGATTGAACTAGAAATGCATGTAAAGTAAGAAAGATTCACTTATAAATGGAGATAGGGACACAGGATGAAGCTACGGACCTAAAATTAGCAGTAAAATGTCAAGACGATGCTGTTCTACAAATTTGAGCGAAAGTTGACGGGACGATGGTGCCCGGAGTGCACATGGTCCTCCGAAAAATCCGCGAAACGAAGGGGGATCTGTTCGTCTCTGCACAAGGATTCCAGATCTTCAATTATAGCTGCGTACCTGCAACCTACACATAGAAAAGAGAGGACGATTGGGGGGTTAGGGATTAGGGGTTTGCCTTTAGGTCAAACCTCGGTTTTGGAATTAACCAAGAAATGAGAATGTTGTAAATGTAAATGTTTGTAATGTAAACAAGTATTGATACCTTGTTGTAAGAATGTTTGTATTCTTACATGTGAAGGTGTAATGAATGTTGTATTTTGTATGTTGTAAGTGATCTCCTCTTCAATGGTTGAATCCTTGTCTTTGAATGCAACACTTAGCCTTGAATGGAGACTTAGAATACTCAATTGCTTGAAGGAATGCTTGAATGCTTGAATGTTTGAATGTTCGAATGTCACTTTCGTGCCTTGCTCTTGCTTATTTTCTTCCTCCTTTTCTAGGAGAGGAAAGGTAGTTTATATACTTGTCAATTAGGGTTGAGAGACTCATTTTTCTAACCTTAGGCCGACCTAGAAGTATTGTTTTCTGAATTACAAACTTAAAGACCCGATGCCCAACAAGAGACCAGGCCCAAAATAGGGCCAGGGACCAGGGCATTGGGCGCCATGGTCCCACCTCCCGGGACAGCAGGGTGCAAGGAAGGATCAGGCCAAGGTGCAGAAATATGTAGTTTTTGATGTCGCAAGCAGGTTTCAGGGTCTCCATTCAGGTTCAACATTGCGCTGCCATCATGAAGACCCAAATGCAGTCGAAATTGCAAGTGTCACAATTTTAGGACGCTACATTTAGCCCCCACTTTAGTGGGAGTATAAGCGTATGCCCATACTTCCGATAAAGTACAAGGAAACAATGTTGAAAGACTTTCACCACGTCAAGGAGGCAAGATACACCAAGCCCCAAGTGGAATAAGGATCTTTATGACTTTGATTGACAAAGTAAAAGGGAAGATCACGAGGGAGAACCATGACTATCAGTAGTAAGGTTCCCTCACTATGAGTCATGCAAGAAAAAATACCCCAAAAATTTTCAAGGCAGAGCTAAGTTCGCCAAGAAACTTTCAAGTATCTTGAAGAGATATGAACGGGGTGTATGCATCCCTACGTTAAAGCGATCGCACACACCTCATCGGGGGTGATTTCTTTAAGGTAGTGATACATATAAGAAATGAGAAGGGAAAGGAGCACGTTATCACAAGGATTTAGCCCCCAAGTGTGAGATAAACCCAAGGATAATAGACACAAAACACAAAGCACAAGGTGACTTCACTTTCCTCGGGGTCAGTATGCTATATGATAATTCATGTATATCATATGTATGTATGCATAATTGTTCTTCATTCCCCAATCAAGGAAGGTCACCTAGAAGAAGGGAACACATGTGTCTTTTGAGTCAACATGAGAGAGACCAAGAGATCTCAATGCTTTGCATCATCCTCAAGTAGACAACACTAAGGACAACAAATAGAAGAATGAAAATAACACATAGAAGAAGTAACAAAAGAGATCAAGAGAGGAGGAGAGAGTCTGCTATGCTAATGAAACTAGTCTAGCACGTCATCCACCCCCCGATCTTGCTGATCAATATTTTGGGAAGGCAGAAAACACGCTAGAGGAGGAACATCCAACACAGCAGATGGAGCTATCACAAGATCCAAACAAGGGCTATGTTCATGTTCCAAGCCATGTTGTTCTTGTCTAGGAGCTAGGATAAGTGTTTTAGAAAATGCGTTAAATAAATGGTTATCAACATCAACATATTCATATTCACTATCAGAAGAAAGAGGAGTAACATTTTCATCATGAATAACATTTTCATCTATATCATCATCAAGATTTATAAAAATAGGATCTTTAACTCACACAAGATCAAGACCATCATGCATCTTATGTTTAGGAGATTTTGGCTCAATTTTCGGCTGAGGAGAAAATGGAATAATACTAGCTAAAGGTGTTTTTGGGGATTGCAAAGTTTGAGAAGCAGCTGCCTGAGCTCTAAGATGACGCTTTCGTCGGTGTTCACGTGCAGAATGATTTCATCTAGTCTTAGTAGGAATTTGAGAAGATTGAGGAGGAGGAATGTTCTCATCCTTATCACTTGGGTGTTTAGGTTGTGGTCTCTTAGGTTGAACAATAGGAGAAGAGGAAAGTCTCTTCTCTCTATAAGAGGAAGGAGGAGGAACTGCTCCATATAAAGGAGGAATATTTGGTTTAGGAAGGAGACCAAGTCCATCATGACGAGGAGGTATAGGTCTACTTTTAGAAAAATTATTAGTCATAGATGTAGTCACATTCATAGGGATGGGTTGGGAATCTTCTTGAGGAAAGACATTAGTTTTATCTTTCAAAGGAAGAACTTCCTTCTCAAGAATGATAGGAATATCAAGTTTGGGTGTTATAGGTTCACTTAGAGATAGGATCATATCTTTTTTCCACTTTTAATAAGATTTGAAAAGATGATCACTCCGCGGTGGAAGAGATTGGAATTGTTTAGGCCAAAAATAATCAATAGGAATGCTAGAAGTTCTTTCAGCTGGTTTAAAGAGACTATGATTGACAGTAACAATTTCACCATTATGGGGAAATTTCAAACACTTGTGAATAGGAGAAGCAATAGCTTTCATGGAAGATAGCCAAGGATAGCCTAGCTTCACACGAAATTGTTCGGATGATGGAATAATAGCAAAGTCCATATCAAGGGGTTTGTTATGGACCTCAATAGGTAATGTAATAGAACCAATTGCAGGAGAATAAAATGCATCAAATAATTTCACAACCACATTTGTTTTGTCATAGATCACTTGATTCAATTGCAAAGTAAAAAGAAATTCTTCAGTAATGACATTAACCATGCAAGAAGGATCATTAAGCACTCCACGGCAAGGTGTATTCTTGACTTTTGCAACTATATATAAAGGACCATCAGGTGCCCTGATAGTTTCACTGGAATCAAATGTGATGGAAGGTTCTTTAGGGATTTTCTGCTGCTCCACAAAGTTAATCACATTCGGAGTCATAGACACAAGACTATCAGGTGAGACAGAGGAATCATTAGTCTCAATCACATTAGAGGTATGAGAAGGTAATGGATCAGTAAAAGTCTTAAGATTTTGGTTAGGAGGAGCTACAGATGTGTTGCCTTTATCATTCACACCAGAAATAGAGATAGTATTATTATCAATCAAATCTTGAATTTTACCCTTTAAAGAAAAACATTTTTCAGTATCATGCCCAGGTTGACGATGAAATTGACAAAAAGATTTGTTATCAAAATAGGGTGAATTAATCTTTGCGGGATCTATTTGCCTTATAGGAGGGAGAGTAAGCACATTTTGTTCCAATAACTTATTCATAATACTATGCAATGATTCATTCAAAGGAGTAAACTTTCTTTCTTTCTTGAAAAACTTAGAAATAGGAGGCACACCTGATGCTGCATTCACATTGTTGTTGATGATGTTTTCATTGAACTTAATGGACTCTCTGCTTGATTTAAACTTCCAAAATGGTTGTTGACTACTATCACCCTTATCACTTGGAGCCATAGGATTTGCTTGTTCCATTTGACTCACAGTCAGTTGATAATTGTGAAGAGTTGCACACAACTGTTGGAAAGAAGTAAACTCAGAAAACAAAAGTTTTTCTCTAATATCTTTTTGTAAATTAGAAATAAAGATTCTTTGAATATCATTGTCAGGTACTGGAAAAGAAATTTGAGCATACAAATGCTTATATCTACCAATGAAATTAGTCACTCTTTCTTTAACACCTTGTTTACAATGCATTAAATCAATCAAAGTAACTATAGGACTTATATTGTTTTGAAATTGTTGAATAAAAGCATTTGCAAGTTGTTTGAAAGAAGTAATAGAATAAGAAGGCAATGAGCAATACCATTGTAGAGCCTTATCTCTTAATGTTCTAGTAAACAGTTTTGCAAGCAACCATTGGTCATAAGCAAAATCGGTACATATTGTTTGAAAGGTCTTAACATGTGTTAGAGGATCACCCTTACCATTATAAAGCTCCAATTGCGGGATTTCAACATGTTTAGGGGGGATAGCTCTAACCATGTCAAGAGAAAGTGGGCTCACAACATCAAATGTGGGCACACTAAACTTAGATTGATTCATAGAGGCAATTTGTTGCTGTAAAGAAGAGACAGTTTGTGCAAGATTGTTAATGGTCGCTTCAGTCGAAGAGTTCATATTAGACGTGTTAGATTGTGATGGAGGTATTATGTTGTTAAAAGAAGGTATTGATTGAGAGTAAGGTGGTGGGACACTATGATAGTTAGTCATAGGAGATGATTGGAAAGGAGGAACACTACAAGGAGGAATGGAAGGGTTAAATGAATTGCCCCCTTGCGTCATGTTCATTTGTGGAGATGTAATAGGAACACTCATTGAAGGAATGAATGAGGAAGTTGGATTGAATGAAGGAGGAGGATTGATTGAAGAAGAAGGATTGCCCCCATGACTGGTGATCATAGGTGGAATGTCTTGTATTGAAGTAGTCATTATGTTTGATGTAAAAGTAGGTATACTAGCAATAGGAGTTGTCAAAGGAATAGGATGATTAACTTGAGTAGGAGGTTGTGTATAACCTAAAGTTTCAGCACAACTCTTCATAGGCATCACATTTGAATCCACAATGTGTGCAATACCACGTAAAATATCAATTCCATTCTTATCACTTTGAACCATACGTTTTAGACCCTCAATTACTGAAAGAGCTTCACTATCAGGGTATTCTTGAGACATCCATTGTCAAAAATCATCAAATTGGTTATCCAATTTCGAAAGTTGTTCTACAGAAACCTCATGGAGAGCTTCTTCATCATTAAGAGGATTAGAGGAATTACCCGTGTCCTCATTAAAAAGGCCATTCAAATTAGGTTCCATCTCCTCGGTAATTAAACCTTGGAAGGACTTAATTCTAAGGCTTTGTCTAACGGGAATAGTGTAAGTAGGGCTTATTGTTGTAAAACTCATGCACTAAAGAGAGAGAAGATTTTGAATTTTAGAGGTAGCAAATTTCAATAAAATCAGCCAATCTCCTAGATTTAAGCTGTTAAATACAATCAAGACAATCTCCCGAAATTTCAGAAAAAATGTCAGGGACCATGGCGAACGGAGTGCACACGGTCCTCGCAACTTTTTTCAAAATTTTCAGGGATGAAAGTTATTATGGTTTTAAAGCTAATCTGAAAAAATTGAGTGATTTTACGATCTGTAGATAGGCCAAAATAAAGTTGCAATCTCAAAGTTGAACCCTACCAAGATTGTTGAAAAAATGCAAAATTTGAATTTTGAAAAAGAGAGGGAAAAAGAGAGGGAAACTAAAATTTTAAATTTTATGATTTTAGAGGGAATACTAAAAGCAGTGCAAGCTTTGAAATTTAAAAGTTGACTCAATTTCATGCAAAATTCAATTCTGAAAGTGGAAATCAAGGTTGACGCAATTAAACACTTAATTTCAAAAGTCACAAACTGCAAAAATTTGAACAAAGCATTGAAATTTCGAATGAATGCCAACACACTTTTCAGATTTAGGACTGTAAGAAACACAATTTTAACAAAAATTTCAATTTCAATAATTTTTTAATGATTATAAGCCCTAATCCAAGCAATCACTAGGCCAACTTTGACTTTAATTTTGAAAGTGTTAGAATTAATAAAATCAGCCAAAATTTTGGATTTTAGCAGAAAAATACAGTAAGATCTAGCTCCCAAAATTTCGGAAAAAATGTCGGGGACGATGGCACTCGGGGTGCACACGGTCCTCGCAACTTTTTTCAAAATTTTCAAGGATGAGAGATATTATGATTTTGTTGTGGAATCCAAAGTTATAGCCGATTTGGAGGTGTTTCGATTAGTGAAATTATCAGTCAAAGGTTGAATCAAGAGGGTTTTAAAAATTAGGGTTTTGACACTTAACCACTTAATTTTTAGAATTAAAGCACAAATATGATTTGAAAATTTGCAATAAAAGGGTAGATCTGAAACAAGCATTAACAATTAAACATTTCACAAGCTCAATTACTAAAAAGAAAATTTTAGGGTTTTTATGCAATTAACCTCTAAAATTTGCAAAAGATCAAACATGGAAATGTAATTAAGGGAGCCAATTTTTCAGATCTAACCATGAATAATCAGAATTAGGATGTTCACGTCGGGTTCACCAAAATGTAAAGCGGAAAAATCGAACCCTAGTTGTTCCCCCCACTCCACTCCAAGGAGAGAGAAAGGAGGGTCACTAGGGTTGACGATTTTCACTTAGGAGAGACTTTACATTCAAAAGAGGGGTTGAAATCCACAAGATCCAATCTCACACAATGCAAGACTGGATTCTAAATGAGTTTCAAGGGTTGAGACATCAAGGATACCCTCTTTTGTAAAGAATGTAGATAGAAGGATTGAACTAGGAATGCATGTAAAGTAAGAAAGATTCACTTATAAATGGAGATAGGGACATGGGATGAAGCTGCGGACCTGAAATTAGCAATAAAATGTCGAGATGATGCTGTTCTGCAAATTTGAGCAAAAGTTGACGGGACAATGGCACCCGGAGTGCACACGGTCCTCCAAAAAATTTGCGAAACGAAGGGGGATTTGTTCGTCTCTGCACAAGGATTCTAGATCTTCAATTACAACTGCATACCTGCAACCTACACATAGAAAAGAGAGGATGATTGGGGGGTTAGGGATTAGGGGTTTGCCTTTAGGTCAAACCCTAGTTTTGGAATTAACCAAGAAATGAGAATGTTGTAAATGTAAATGTTTGTAATGTAAACAAGTATTGATACCTTGTTGTAAGAATGTTTGTATTCTTACATGCGAAGGTGTAATGAATGTTGTATTTTGTATGTTGAAAGTGATCTCCTCTGCAATGGTTGAGTCCTTGTCTTTGAATGCAACACTTAGCCTTGAATGGAGACTTAGAATACTCAATTGCTTGAAGGAATGCTTGAATGCTTGAATGTTTGAATGTTCGAATGTCGCTTTCACGCCTTGCTCTTGCTTATTTTCTTCCTCCTTTTCTAGGAGAGGAAAAGTAGTTTATATACTTGTCAATTAGGGTTGAGAGACTAATTTTTCTGACCTTAGGCCGACCTAGAAGTATTGTTTTCCGAATTACAAACTTAAGGACCCGATACCCAACAAGAGACCGGGCCCAAAATAGGGCCAGGGACCAGGGCGCTGGGTGCCATGGTCCCACCTCCCGGGACAGCAGGGTGCAAGGAAGGATCAGGCCAAGGTGTAGAAATATGCAGTTTTTGATGTCGCAAGCAGGTTTCGGGGTCTCCATTCAGGTTCAACGTTGCGCCGCCATCATGAAGACCCAAATGCAGTCAAAATTGCAAGTGTCACAATTTTAGGACGCTACATGTAGGAATGTAATATACAAGCACCTCCTAAGTCGGCAAGAGAATTTATTTCAAGTGTGCTATGTAATAGACATGATGGTTGAATTTATTATAAGATGCCTTGTTTGGAAGGTTCTTGTGCTATATGTGGTGGTTTGCAACATTTACCAAGATGCATACATTTGGAGAGCACACATGAAATTGGTACAAAACTAGTTTCTTTCAGAAAATACAAGACAGTCACATATGGAGTTAAAGATGGAAAAGATTTGAAGAGATGTGAGCTAGTGAAAAAAGATATATGTGTAGCTCAATTTATGAAAATGTTTCAAGAGAAACTAGTTTATGAGTACATAATGCATACAGATAGAGCTTGATGGTTAGATGAGCAATTGAAGTTATGTAAGGACACATTTCCTCTTTGCACCATTGTCTCTATCGTTGATTTTGCTGAAAATTATACACTACAACCTCAAAATGAAGTGAAATCCATGTATTATCACTCTACACAAGTTTCTATTTTTGTACACATAGCATTCATGCATGTAGATGATAGCACAGAGGAGGATAGAAAGGTTGTAAGAGAGTATCACTTCTACATAAGTGATGATCATACTCATTCATCAGAGTTTGTACAAGGATGCTTTAAAGTTTTCTATGATAGTTTAAGGGAAAGGAACATATGATACAACTGACACTTAATATGGTCAGATAATTGTACCGCACAATTCAAGAATGCAAGGATGTTTTATTGGTTGACAAGGATGCATGTGACAAGCAATGTACAACATTTTTGGAATTTCACTGAGGCTGGACATGGTAAGGGAGAGCATGATGGTATAGGAGCATGTGTGAAAAGAGCCCTAGCCAGGGAAGAATTGAAGTATGAAGGTGGTGCCAAGTTGGTAGATGTAGAAACAATTGTGCAATGGTGTAAGTCTATGATGGGTCCAGGTAATCCAGGTACATCATTGGTTCGTAGATATTTTTGGTTGATCACTGAATCTAACATTGAAAACTATCTAGATTGTTGTACAGTTACAAGATCGAGTAACATGCACTCATTTATGAGTTCAAATTCAAGTTAACTGGTAATTTATATGAGACAGACAGTATGTTTTTTCTCTTCATGCATGTATTGTTTGTGGGAAGAATGTGAATCACAAGAGTGGGTTGACAAATGGTCTTGTAGACTGTTGGTTCCCATTGATTCATATCAAATTCCCAAAGCACTACAATTGAGCCAGATGGAGACATCAGTGGATTTTGACCATGTATCTGACCTAGTGGATTCAGGTGATTTTTTGAGTTAATTTTTTTGCAAGTATTCTTTTTGGTTCATTTTTTTGTACATCATACTTTATTTTTTGTATTAATTAACACTTTATAAAATGCAGGTCATGTGTATGCAGTTGTTGCAGAAGAGAACAATGAAGAAGGAACAAATTACTATTTGTGTCATTGTGTTGAGCCTAAAAGAAAATTGACAACCACAATCATTGATGGAGAGGGTATTGAGTACCCAATAGGGTCTGTTGTCATGACAGGAACATGGCTTTGGAGATACCCTATCAAGAATTATGATGTTTGGTTGTTCGAGGACTTTGAAACACATAGACATATTCTTCATTTCTCTAACCTTGTTGTTGCAACAAATATTCATTTGATGAAGTATCGTGGTAGACCTCATAACAAGATTTTATGGAAAGTTCATGAATCTGACCACGAGGCAATACTTGACACAATACAGGTTAGAGCCGATCCTGAAGGCTCACTTGATTGATTCTACAGTTCAGAGTAGAATGATTTTGAGAATTTTGTATAAATCATCGACCAATTGTTCTATATTCATTTTTTGTATATATAAATGCCTATGAGCTGATTTTTACATGTTTAGGGGCATAATTTTATATATTTAAGTGGCAATGAGATGATTTGTACATATGTACATGCCAAATTTTGTATATTAAAATGGCGATGAGCTGAATCACACATATTGTAATGCCAAATTTTGTATAAAAGCCCATGAGATGATTTGTATATTAAAAATGGCGATGAGCTGAATCGCACATATTGTAATGCCAAATATTTTATAAAAGCCCATGAGATGATTTGTAAGACAATTTTTTGTATAATCAAATAGCCAAGAGCTGATTTGACCATATTTAGAGGCAAATTTTTGAATAATATGTGACAATGTTTTGTGACTATTTTGTGTGTCAATGTTTTGTGACTATGTTTTGAGTATATGTGATGTGTCCTTGGTCAATCATGAGCATTCTTGATTCTTGTATAATCATGGAGAATTATTTTAGTCATTATCGGGTCATAGGGGTTATAGATTGAGACTAGATACAATTTGAGCAAAAATTGTCATTGTTGTCAAAAAAATTGTCAAAAACATTGTCAAGCAACTTCTACATTGCATTGGTAGGGTATGACTCTCAATGTTCTGGTGCTTTGGGATGCACAATAGAGGCATTCCTATCATAAACTTTCCCACCCGGACGCGCTCGCGATGTCGGTTTGTGTATATGACAAACCAAATCAATTCTAGCCAATCTTGCAACTTTTCCTTGCATGCAACTAATAGTTTTTGGAGCAGGCAAAAAAATGCTACTAATCAAAAGTGGCTTTGAGTCATCAAAAACTGAGATAGGCCATTGTAGAGGAGCCTCACATGACCCCAAGAGATCAAGCGGATCGACCATATGTGTCCTAGATTGGAAGAAATAGTCCGTCAAGTTTTGACAATTTTTTGGACTCAGGGAACTTGAGATATCGCACCGGTAGGGTATGAATCTCAATGTTTTGATGCTTTTGGATGCATGATAGGGGCATGCCTAGCGTAAACCTACCCACTTGGATGCGCTCGCAATGTCAGTTTGTGTACATGATGAACCAAATCAATTCTAGCCACTCTTGCAACTTTTCATTGCATGCAACTGGCGACTTTTGGAGCAGGCAAAAAATGCTACTAATCGAAAATGGCTTTGAGTCATCAAAAACCAAGATAGGCCATTGTAGAGGAGCCTCATGCAACCCCACAAGATCAAACAGATCGATTGTATGTGTCCTGGATTGGAAGAAACAGTCTGTCAAGTTTTGACAATTTTTTGGACTCAAGGCACTTGAGAGATCGCACCGGTAGGGTATGACTCTCGATGTTCTGGTTCTTTGGGATGCACAATAGGGGCATGCATAGCATAAACCTGCCCACCCAAATGTTCTTGTGATGTCATTTTGTGCACACGACAAACCGAATCAATTCTAGCCACTCTTGCAACTTTTCATTACATGCAATTGACCACTTTTGGAGCAAGCAAAAAAATGCTACTAATAAAAAATGGCTCCAATTCATCAAAAAAAAAGATAGGCCATTGTAGAGGAGCCTCACATGACCCCATGGGATCAAAGGGATCGACCATATGTGTCCTGGATTGGAAGAAATAGTCCATCAAGTTTTGTCAATTTTTTGGACTCAGGGCACTTGAGAGATCGCACCGGTAGGGCATGACTCTCAATGTTCTGGTGCTTTGGGATGCATGATAGGGGCATGCCTAGCATAAACCTTCCCACTCAGACACACTCGCAATGTCGATTTTTGCACATGATGAACCGAATCAATTCTAGCCAATCTTGCAACTTTTCATTGCATGCAACTGACGACTTTTGGAGCAGGCAAAAAAATGCTACTAATCGAAAATGGCTCTGAGTCATCGAAAACCAAGATAGGACATTATAGAGGAGCCTCACGCAACCCTATGGGATCAAATGGATTGACCATATGTGTCTTGGATTGGAAGAAACAATCCATCAAATTTTAACAATTTTTTTGACTCAGAGCACTTCAGAGATCACATCGGTACGGTATGACTCTCGACGTTCTGATGCTTTGGGATGCATGATAGGGGCATGCCTAGCATAAACATGTGCACCTAGATGCACTTGCAATGTCAGTTTGTGCACATGATGAACTGAATCATATCTAGCCAATCTTGCAACTTTTCATTACATGCAACTAACATCTTTTGCAGCAAGTGAGAAAATGCTACTAATTGAAAATGGCTCCGAGTTGTCAAAAACTGAGATAGGCCATTGTAGAGGAGCCTCACATGACCCCATGGGATAAAAAAAATTGACCATATGTGTCCTGGATTGGAAGAAATAGTCTGTCAAATTTTGACAATTTTTTGGACTCAGGGCACTTGAGAGATCGCACTGGTATGGTATGACTCTCGACGTTTCGGTGCTTTGGGATGCATGATAGGGGAATGCCTAGTGTAAACCTGCCCACTTGGACGCACTCGTGACATCGGTTTTTGCACACGGTGAACTAAATCAATTCTAGCCAATCTTGCAACTTTTCATTGCATGCAACTGACGACTTTTGCAACAGGTGAAAAAATGCTACTAATAAAAAATGGCTCCGAGTTGTCAAAAATTGAGATAGGCCATTATAGAGGAGCCTCATGTGACCCCATGGGATTAACAGATTGACCATATGTGTCCTGGATTTGAATAAACAGTCCGTCAAATTTTGACAATTTTTTTGACTCAAGGCACTTGAGAGATCGCACCGGTACGGTATGACTCTCGACGTTCCGGCACTTTGGGATGCATGACAGGGGCATGCCTAGCGTAAACTTGCCCACTTAGACACACTCACGATGTTGGTTTGTGCACATGATGAACAAATTTTGACCATTGCGAGCGTGAGGGTGCTCTCGCACCAAACACATTGTTGTTTATATTTATATTGTCGATTTTTGTTGTTTATATTCATATTGTTGATTACATATGCAAATATTAATTTAAATTTATAATAGGGCAGCCACCAAATACAGTGAATAGACAATAATGAACTGAATACAAGGAGTTTTATAGGGTTAATTCAACATTTTAGAAATTTTATCAAATCATATTCCATGATTGCAATGTTTTATATCATATATTTTTGTTGTTTATATTCATATTGTTGATTACATATGCAATTATTCATTTAAATTTATAAAAGGACAACCACAAAATACAACGAATATAAAATAATGAACTCATTACACATTTATTGGATCGAATATCGATATTTATATATATAAAAAAAGGCATGTCTGCCAAGTCCATACAAGTATTACAAAAATGTGGCATATGCCATGTCCAAATCAATATACAATAAAAATGTAGAATATATCTACATGTATTGGTCATTCTATGACCAAAACTAACACTATATGATCCTAAACTTGTGGTGGATCATCAAAATCAAGCCTCTTTGATGCAGTACACGGCTCTGTAGATGGTTGCAAAACCACAATTCAAAAGCCAAGTTAGAATTCTTTTGTAGAAAATAGTTCACAATTAACAACATAACTATGCATTTAACTTTAATTCCTTTGCAATTGAAATGTAGATTACCTCATTGGTTGATCTAGGAGCTAATGTCTTCGCTCTCCTCTCCTTGTCACTCTTAGGAGTTTTCTTGAAGACATACTTAAATGGATCCACGTTATGGCCATACCGCGAAGGGGTCTATTGTAGATTAAATGAACAATTAATACAATGTACTAACATAAATATATCAAAAACTCTTAAAATTTATAATATAGAGAACAATGACGTACCTGTGCTTGAGATGCTTCTCCAATGGATTGAGGATGGCTCACCATCGATGTAGAAACTGTTGCTATTACCTATACAAAAAATATTCAAAGATTAAATACAATTAATATAATTATAAGTATTGAAGGTTAAAACCAATTGATTTTACATATCAAAAAAAAGTGTACCGGATCCTGAGATGCTTCTCTAGTGTAAGGAGGAGGGTTCGCCATTGACGAAATAGGTATGGATATTTCCTGCATGAAAAAATTATAAGATTATAATACATCACAAGTTCACATGTACGCATGCATATAATTATGAAATCAAGAAAATAAAGTAGAGATACATACCTCCGCTCTCTCTTGATCCGCGGGCGAATCAAGTGCATTCAACAAATCCACAAAGATAAATGGCCATTGTACATGTAAAATAGACAAAAAACACTAATCAATCTACAAACCCCAACTAATACTTAATTTCAACATTTTCAAACAAGTGTACAACTAAAAATGTGTTCAATTACCTTCTTCCCACGTTTTGGCATATTCGAGGAATTCTTTTTCTTAGGACGAGCCCTAGACACGGAGGGGGTACCCTAAAAAAACAAAATTAACATGAGATATTAGTACAGATAATAAATTAAACATAATTTTAAAAATCTAAAATGAAATGACTTGCATATTCCATCAAAACAATACATAAAAAGAGTTGTACAAAATATGATACCGTATAGCTTTGTAGGCCAAAATCGATCGCTGAGAGCATGATGTCATCAATCTGGGACATTTTGTCCCCTGTCAACACCTAGAAACTAGAAATTGGATCGAGCATTAAAGATACTTAGTATATCTTGTATTTTTTTGAATTCAAAGTGTACTATTCTATTTTAACATGTTACAAAATTTATACCTCAAGCATCAAAGTTGTAGCTATAGTAACTGGGGGAGGTGTATGGGATACCATTGCTGCATCCTGAAATGCATATTATTTGTCTCAATTCAAATCAATGTATAAATGAAAATTCATTTATGTAATTACAAATTTAAAGTGACTGCTAAATAAAATGTTATAAATTCAAATCAACACACCTGTGTCTGTGGCTCATGGGCAAACACCATGTCCATAAACTCATCTGTCAGCATGACATCCTCAACCGTGTGAGCCTGACATCTATAGCCGCAAATCATGCATAGATGATATGAGGATCCATCTGCACCGACTGCATCATCTATCCCCAGGCAATTGACACACATATGCTCGATGGGCTGTTTGTCGCCCTCTAATGGCTCATCATCCAATACAATAGGGTGTGTTAATGACGTCCCATGTTGGATGATGGCACCAGTCAATGTTGTGGCTGCCTGAAGAGTCCGTAGCTCCATTGAGTATTTCATCTCTAATGGAATAGCATGATGCACCTTGGGTTTGGGTGCTAGGGGGCGATGACTCTCTGCAGCTAATCGCCTATGAGCTCCAGGTCTATCTTGGGCAAAGCCACCACCTCTACTATGAAACTCTCTCATGTCAAAATAGTTTGGCCACACATTGAGCACAAACTCACAATATATTTTTCTCAAAAAATATAATGGCACCTCATAATTATTACAAGGTGGATCATCAAAGAACATCCACCACCTCTACCAAAAAATATTCTTCATTTGCACATTGGTACACCAATGTATGGGAAACCTCTTTGCATTAAGAGGTAATGACTGACCAGTTTTGGGATCAACAAAAAGGGCACATATTTGTTGTTTAGTAATATTTTTGTTTTTTACTCCATCGTATGATAGCCCATTGGCATAGAATTGATGACACCTATCCCTAAAGCTTCCCCATTTGGTAATTTCTATGGAAACAGCTATGACACCACTAGATAATGTTTCTAGACTAGAGGTGAGGGATTGATGATGGTCAAGTTCAGAAGTTTTCAATTTAACAATCAGTCTATTGATTTTAGATGTATTTTGTCCTAACTGATTAATTAATTCTTCTTGTGTTTCGGGTGTGCGGTCAAAAGGAAGAATTGGGGGTTGTTCTTGTGTGTTTTCAGGAGGTGCATTTGGTTGTTCTTGTTCTGGATTAGAAGAATCTAGTTTTTGAAACAAAAAATGAAAAAACCTAATCAAAATTAATGAAATTAAATTCAAAATGTAAAACAAACTGCATAAACCAGAAAGAAAGACAAAAATAAACAAAAACTAACCTTGATCCATAGCTTGGAGGACAAATCTAGCACCCCGTTCATGGTTTAGGAGAGGAAATGGGGAAAAAACGAAGTTTAAAATGCACTATTCATGGGTAAATGAGACCCAGTTTATTTTTAAAAATGTTTTTTACTAGGCATCGCGTACGTGGTTTTATTTGGATTATTAGCACGTACGCACTCAATTTCCTAGGAGTAGCACGTACACGCTCATTTTCCTAAAAGCAGCGCATACGCGCTACCTTTTGTAGGCTCGGGAAGAACAAACCTAAGTGCGTACGCGAGAATTTCAAATTTTAAAACTGCGTACGCGCTGCTTGTTTTTCCAAGTTTTATTTGGGTGGTGTCCACTTTTCTGACCACCATCTTTGTGCACACACCCTGATGTTGTTTTCTTTTGAAAAGATTGTTGTTGCATTGTCTTTTTTTGTTGTTTTTCCTTGTTGTTTTTATATATGTGTAGGAAGATGTGGATTCCTTCTATTTGTGTTTTGTTGTGTTTTTGTCTTTGTTTATGGGAGTTTTTCAAGGCCAAACTCACCCTTGGGAGGGTAGAGTGGCCTTGGGGTGAAGGGTTGTTTGACAACCCTTTTGAGTGAGAGGCTCTCTTTGGAAGAGAGTGATTCTCAAGGGTTTTTTGTGGCCCTTGCTGCATATTATTATGTTTATAAAATCGGGGTCATAAGGGGAGTTGTAGGCTTGTATGCCTTGGGGGTCATAAGGAATTTAGGGGACAAGTTTGGAACTTGTGGATATGTTATATTTGCAGCCTTGTTATGACATTATGTGCACTATTTGCAGAATTCTCCTCAAGGGTATTTAGTCCACCTTCACCCCACTTAAAAAGTCACATAAGTGACATTGTTTAAACCTTGGGTTGGGAGTGTTTTTGTTGTGTTTGATTTTTTTGCATGTATGTGTTTGTTTTTGTGTTACCCGTCTAGCCCTTGATTCTCCTAGCTCGGGGGTGGCTTCTAGTAAGACTAAGTTGGGAGGTGAGCCTCCATGGTCACAACCTCAAGTTTATATTGCAGGTTGCTTTGGAAAAGACTTGGAAGGGAAAGCTTGGAAGAGAGTTCATCTTTGTATCTAGTTGCAGAAAAAGAGTTCATTTTTGTATTTTAGTTGTAAAGAAAAGAAAGAGAAAAGAGTTTTCTATTGTATTTATATTACAGAAAGGAAAATGTGATATTGATTAAGTTTTACCATGTAATTATTGTATTTTATTGAAGTACTGATTCTTTTAAATAAAGAGAAAGCATTTTTGATTATTTCTGTTTTGTTATAGTTGCTGGAAAAGAAAATGTTTTATTTTGTTTTCTTTTATTTGTTAATAAGTTGTATGCGTGCTAGAAATGGAAAGGAAATAAATAAAAAGGTTGAAGTATAGATGTTAGTAAAAGAGAATAAAAATTCTTATCTATCTATTGTTCATATTACAAAATAATGTAAATAAGTGTTAGAGTGAAAATAAATATTGCATCACATTTTCTGTTTATATATTAAATAGATTCTTTTAAAATATTAGTTGTAGCTGTAAAATAAATTATTTCTATTAAATTTCTCCTATTCTGAAATGCATGTTAAGTAGGGAAAAATAAATGTTTTTTCTAAAAGTTAGTTGTTGCTATGAATAAATACAATTCTGTCATATTTTTACATTCTATAAAAACAGAAAATAAATCTAGATAATGCCCTAAGTGAAAATAATATAAAAGATTTACTCCTATTCTGTTATTGGAAAACAATATGCTAAAACTATTGAAGTTCAGATTTTTCCATAGAAAGTTATATATATATATATATATAATATATACTGCATTTAAATGAAAACATATGCATTTAATTAAAATATGGGTAAACTGGAAATAAAGAGAAATTTTTTTTATATTAGTATTCTGATTATTCTTCTAAAAATCATACATGTATTCTAAGATTTTATATATGTATATATATAAATAAATATATTTATTTATATATATATATATATACAAATATATATATAAATATATTTTAATAAAATAAACAAAAAAAAAATTACAAATAAAAAAAAAATTTGAAAGCAAAAATTTGGGGAACAAACCCTCCCCCTCTGCCCCGCGGCACCATTGCGAGGCACGACCCGTAGGGGCGGCCTCGACCGCCACTGTGAGCCGAGACCCGTAGGGACACTGCAGCACCACTGCGGGCCGCGATCCGCAGGGGTAGCCTTGGTCGCCCCTACAGACCGAGACCCGCAAGGATGTCGTGACGCCACTGCGGATGACCACCGTAGCCGCCGCGACCTCTCTCAAACCTACCCCACTGCACTCCACTACTCCCTACGAATCCCCCTTTGCCCCTTCCTCTGCCATTTCTTTGCCCTTCCCCCGCCTCCTGCGAAACCCTACACACACACGCAAGACACACACACACATCCAAGACCCTAAGCAAGAAGAAAGAATAAGAATTTGGAATGTTAAAATATGCAACCCTAACCCATTTTTGGGTTAGGGTTAGCATATAAAAATAAAATAAAAGAAGATAAGAAATGCAACCCTAGCCCACATCCGAGTTAGGGTTGGCATTTAGTAGAAATAAAATATTAGGGTCGATTTTTAAAATAAATTAAATAGGGACAACTCAACCCTAATTAGGATTCATAATTAAAATATTAATTAAAAAAAATGAGGGGGATTGCTTTTTTAAATTTGAAAAAGAATCCCCCCCCCCCCCCCCTATTTAATTATAGCCATATGTGGAATTTAATTATAACTCCTTATTTGACTAGGGAGAAAAATTATTTTAATATAGCCCTTTTTTATCAAGGTATAATTTAGATTGGGGATTAATTTTATATAGTTATATAAATCACATAATTGACTTAATTTTATTAACCACGGGTTATTAATGAGGATATTATATAGATAATTTTCATATTTGATTAAATATGGATGTTAGGTTAAATTTAATTTGGGAAATTTAATTAATTTTTTTATGCGAATTCTAGCCTATGAGGTCAATATTGGCCAATTATTAATAATTAAAATTTAAATGTATTAGGGGATTTAAAATTGGCTTTAATATAAATTATATTTATTTGGCAAATTTCATCATTGAATTAGTTAACCTTAATGGTTATATTTAAAAAGTGAATTTGTGTGCGCTCAATTAATTAATTTTATTTTGAGATAACATTATCATCATTTTATTTAGTCTTGAATATTTTAAATGCTATTGAGATATTTAATATCTCTTGATTTTAATTAGAGGAAATTAATTGGAATAATTAGATTAATTAATTAAGTTGCGACGACCCTCTTAGGGAATAATTAGTCTTCTCTAATTATTATCGCTATATTGATTTAGTTAATTAAATTCACTTTAGTAAACGATTCTATTTAACCCTTAGTTAAGACAAAACTTGTTTAATTCCATTTTAATGTAGATTATTTAATGAATTTATGTTGTTTAAAAAAATAAAAATTGTTGTTCCGTTTTTGCCCAAAAGTTTGGGCATGATAGCTTGGCAAGAGAAACCATCAAAGATTTTAATAACCACATCAGATTTATCATATATTACTTGATGCGATTGTAAGGTATAAATAAATTCTTCAGTTATCAAATTAACCATACAAGCTGAATCAATGAGTACCCCTCAAGAGGGTATGCCTTTTATTATTGTAGTGATATATAATGGGCCTTCAGGTGCTTTAATAGAATCACTAGGATAAAATGTGATGCATAAGTCCTTAGGAGGTTCATTTTAATCAATAAGGGTCACCACATTATTAGACTCAAGGCCAAGATCATTGGGAGAGAAAGAAAGATGATCAGTCTCAATCACATTAGTGGAATGGGAAGGTAAAGGATCGGTGAAAATTTGAATATTTTGATTAGGAGGCACTATAGATTTATTTCCTTTATCATTCACACTAGCCACAAATATGAAATTTCCATCAATCAAGTCTTGAATCTTACTCCTTAAGGAATAACACTTTTTAGTGTCATGACCAGGTTGACGATGATATTGGCAAAAAGCTTTGGAATGAAAGGCAAGTGACAAAGGCTTACTTGTGTCAATTGGTTTAATAGGGGGAGCTTCAACACATTCCTTTATAACAATTGCATTATAATATTATACAAGGATTCATTAAGAGGAGTGAATTATTTTCTAAAGTATTTAGACAAACGAGGCACACCTGTTTTTGTAGCTGCTACTTGAGTGTTGTTGTCATCATTGAACTTCACAAAATGTTGTTGAGCACTTTTACTTTTATCATTCAGAGTCATTGATGAGGATAGTTTCAATTGACTCATGGTAAGGTGAAAATTGTGAAGTACTACGCACAACTACATAAAGGAAGTAAACTCAAAAAAGAGAAGTTTATCCCTAATATTTTTGTAAATTAGAAATGGAAATTCTTTGAATATATTGATCAGACATAAGAAAAGATATTTGAGAATAAAAATGTTTATATCTACCAATAAAATTAGTCACTTTATCTTTAACATCTTGCTTACAATGCATCAAATTAGTCAAAGTAATCTTAGGGCCAATTTTATTGTGAAATTGGTGAATGAAATCCTTAGTCAATTGTTGAAAAGAAGTAATAGAATGAGGCAAGGAACAATACCATTGCAAATATTTACCCCTAAGTGTTCTAGTAAACAATTTAGCCAACAATATTTGGTTATGAGCAAAGTCACTACACAAAGTTTGGAATGGTTTAACATGAGTCAAAGGAACACCTTTTCCATTATAAAGCTCCAATTGAGGGACTTCCATATGTTTAGGAGGGACAACACAAACAATATCATTGGATAATGGGCTCACTACATCAAATGTGGGCACATTATACATAGATTGATTCATGGAAGCTATTTTTTGTTGTAAGGAAGACATTGTTTGAGCTAGATTATTGATGGAAGCTTTAGTGGAAGGATTGAAATTGGACATGTTGGATTGAGAAGGAGAAGTAGCATTGTTGAATGAATGAGGAGCTTTAGAATGAGGCGGGACACTATAGGTAGGTATGGGAGATGATTGGGTAACAAATAGAAGACTCATAGGAGGAGGGATGAAGGAATTATGATTAGAGGAGTTGCCCCCTTGAATAACATGTGTAGGCATGACATTTTGTGTAGAAGTATCCATGATGTTGGCTGTAAAGATGGGCCATAGGAGTAGTCAAAGGAATATAATTATTAACTTGACTAGGAGGTTGTGTATAACCAAGGACTTAAACATAACTCTTCATAGGCATAGTATTAGTATCAACTGTATACACCTAAAAATGGTCTGAAGATAATTAATTGAATAAGCAATTATTTAATTAATCTCTCCTTCCTAATTTAATTGAATTCACTAAGCAATTTGAATAAATTTCCCCTTTCATCTACTTATTAATAAATCTAAGGATTTATTTAATAGGTTCATTTCATCCCCTTTAATTAATTTATTTAAATTAATTAATTTCCTCCATCAAATCATTTCTTCTAAATCCATTAATTAATTAAAATAAATCAAATTCATGAGTTGTTGAGATTAATTAGCCTTTTCCTATTATTTGGATTTTTAAATTCAAATTCTCCTAACTTCTACCACTCCTAAACCTAACCATTCCTAAACTTAACCCATTCTACCTACCACCATGTCCCCTTTCATCTAACGTCTTCTAGAACCTTGTGACACTTGTCACTAAGTGTTCCCTTTCATCTAAACTCTTCTAGAATCCTCTTAACACTTGTCACCATAGAGATGACAGATGTTCCCTTTAATCCAACCCCCTTTGCCATCCTCCTCCAATTTAACCATTGATATCTTTAGATCAATCTTGACCATTGATTCTTGCCACCTCACCCCTAGCCTTGGGAAATCCTATAAATAGACCTCATTTTGGAGCTCAAAGGGCCCCAATTTCATATGATTTTTGCATATCATTTGCATTCAAGCATTATTACTATATGCATCTAGTTTATAGCTTATCATTTCAAGCATTGTTATCATGTTCAAATCTTAGCTTAATTGCATCTTCATTCTAGCCTATTTTCTAGAATTATCATGAAATCATGTAGCTTAATCATGCTATTCTTGCTAGATCATGCATTTTCTTCATTCAAATCCTCCATCTAAGTGTAGTCAAGTCACTGGAATTTGCATAATAAGATCTGAGAGCAAAATTCATACTCGCATTTACTAGGAGGCAATAAGTCGTTTAGCTATGAGTTTGTCTTTCATTGTTTCAATTTACTAACCATTGCTTGTAATGATTTATTGAGTGCATTGTGGTTGCAAGAACAGGTACACTTCACAGAGCATGACATTTTGGCACCCACCGTGGGGCATAAGTCATCATTTTCGGCCTCTTAATCTTCAACGAACTTCATCTCTGTCCGGCTCTATTTCAGAAATTCGTACGAGTTGCCTTTTCAGATCGTACGAACTTCCTTTTAGTGTAGGATGACACCTCATCCTGACTCGTACTAGGTATAATTTTGTGTCGTATGAGCTTTTATGTTGCAAATTCTTTATTCATACTTGGTCTAAAGTTGTGTCGTATGAGTCTATTTCCTGCAAATTCTTTACTTGTACTAGGTTGATCCTGTGTCGTACGAGTCTATTTTGGATACTGTACGAAACCTAAAGTTCTGTCGTACTAACTCATAAATCTTGTCGTACGAGTGTATTTTGTAAAATTTCTTTGCTCATGTCTGCTCATTTATATGTCGTACGAGTCTGTCTCTACTTTCAGACGAAGTCAAAAATTTTGTCATATGACCTATAAATCTATGTCGTACGACTCTCTACCTCTGTGTTTTGCCACAAACTACAAGTTAGAATTTTCAAGTTTGTCTATACGTTGGTAATTTGCATTTTTGAAGGCCTTCTAGGAATTTTTAGCCCTTGAAAGTGGCTAGGAACACTTTTTCAAAATCCCATCTACAACTCTTGGAGACCTTTCCAATGAGTTAAATGGCTCGTAATTTCGAGTCCCGAGCAGAAAGTTATGCCTATTTGAAGTTAGGATAAAATTTCATAGTTCGGATCACTAATGCTAATCTTGTTTTGTCTGTGAGATTTTTGGCAGCCTAACTCTTTTTTGCAGGACAATTTACAAAGATATGCTTGTCAAAGACATAATTCAAAACACAATCATGACTACTAACGGATTTATTGCAGGTTGCCTATGAATTCAACTAAACTTGGTGTATTCATTTAAATTTCTAGGCACACTTGATTTTGGGCTAAAAATGAACAACCATGTATTATGTGTCTTTGATGATAGGCGAGTATGCTCTCACCTTTCTTAGGTGATCAGAAAGCTAGACTCATCTTTTTCTTTCATTAGTGCATCTCTTTAGCAGGCCTGCCCTCCTGAGGAGTTATTAACTCTTAGCCCTTAAGGCCAGTGAGAGGGGAATGACCTAAGTGGGAATGGCTAATGCCAAGTAATCCAGCCCACTATAAAATAAATGTGTTTTTGATGAAAATCAAAGCAACAACAGTGCTCGAGAATAGCTCTCCTTCGTACCTTTAGGTATATCAAACCTTGGTTTTCAAGGCTGGGAGACCTCTTAATTGAGTTTATACACCGACGTGCCAAATGGATCCCTTACTAGTGCCGGTTAAAATAGAAGCTACCCAATTCACCTTCGAAAGGGTGATATTCTTTGTGCAAGAGAGATAGTAACTCTCCCAAGACACTTGTCATATCGTGCCCCCATTAGCATTTGGAGTTGGATAATACGACGTTGAGAATCCATTGCGTGAGACTCAACGGCCCTATTTTGATTAGCTATTGGGTGTGTACCTAAGTCAGCAAGCAAAGTTTTTCATTCTCAGCCAAATTCCTTAGGGTTTAGCTTGATTGGAGTCATTTATCACATCATGTGTTTGCTATGTATTCATCCCTAAATCGACAAATCAGACATATAAAAAACTGGAAGACATAAGCAAAACATTAAACTTCAGTTATCAAAAATTCAGCCAAACAAACTTTTTTATCTATGCCTGGTTATCTGTCGTACGAGTTAAGATCTCTATCATACGAGTTTGTTTGCATAAAATCATTTGTCATACTATCTGCTATCCTGTGTCGTACGAGTCAGTTGTTTTGTCGTATGGTTCATAAAAGTGTGTTGTACGAGCCTCTACTTTTTACATGAAAAACTTTGTTCTGTTGTATAACTCTGTATCTTGTGTTGTCCTAAGCTAAATCTTATGTCGTACAAAACTCTGCATCTATCAGTCCAGAGCTGTGTCCTGCATGCCTGTTTTAGATTTATCATTTCTGCCTGATCAATTTGTAGTAAGCATAAACACATGTTATCTGTCAATCCGTGCTTAGATTGTCTTCTTGGTTCACTTGATCAATTTATCATCCATCAAAATCAGAATCTAGAAAATATACACCTCAAGATTTTCAAAGTGCTCACCCCCAACAAGTTCAAGATCTAAACATCTCAAAGTGCATTATCACCCTCTTTGGTAAACTGATCACTCAAACATAGTTTCTCATCAGGATCAATCATCCTTTATCACAAAATTGAAACATTTGGTAAGGATAACCTTGTCCCACATCATAGGATATATCGTTCCTACTAGACTTGGTTCTTATCAAATCACCACCATTGCACTCCTAAACCAAAGATCGAAAAACTTGTAAACTTTTAAACACTTGAATTCTCTTTTAGTGTCATATCACTCTATTGCCTTGAAATTTACTATTGATCACTTACCCAAAAGAACCTTTTGTACAATTGAATCCTAAGCAGAATAACACACGTGTATGCCTGTTCTAACTAGATCTTAGAGACGAAGGATCATAGAGATAGAAATGGAAACATTAAAAACATCCAAAGAACATATAACCATGGAACATGAAGATGAAATACAATTTGAAGGAGAAATAATAGAAGAAAACATCAGAGACATCAAGAAAGATCCCCAATTCGACAAATTTATGCAGAGATTGTTGGAGGAAGAAAAAGAAAAATACTTTCTAATGCTAGCCAAATCTGGTGCTACACTTCCCCAAGATTTTTATGTGAATAAATTGACACAAAAGAAAAATGACCCTCCTCCTAATAACGAACAATATGAGGACATCTTTGGTCTCCACATGAATGACATATCAATTCCCAATACCACTAGGACTAATGACGAAACCGACATACCTAGAAGAGATGAAGTAGAAATCCTGAATAGCATTCAAATCAATGAGGATACAAGAAGAGCTAGAGATGAAACAAGAAGAGATCCCAATACTCCTAGAATGCAAAATCATGGTCATGCAAGAACAAATCATGTTAATAATCCTATCATGACTCTCACACAACAACTGCAAGCAATGCAAACACAAATCCAAGAGATGCAAAGAGGAAATGTTAGATGATACTCACTTCAAGAAATTGTCCTTATCCTTTCAACATAAATCTAAACATGATACCATTTCCTATAGGTTTTGAAACCCCAAGATATGAAAATTATGATGGAAGCACTGACCCTCAATATCATATACAAGAATTTTGCACAATGAGTATGGAGTTTGCACATGAGGATACCTACTTAATGAGACTATTTCCGAAAAGCTTAACTGGACTAGCTATGGAATGGTTCTCCAAACTTACACTAGGAATCAGATCATTTTCAGAGTTGGTGGATAAGTTTGTTTCACAATACTCCTACAACATACAACATGAGGTAACCATTCTATACCTATGTAACACTAAACAAAAAAGTGGAGAACCCTTCATGAAATTCTTACAACGATGGAGACGCCTAGCATCGAGGTATCCTTGTACAGTGCCAAAGTATAAAAAAATGGACATATTAATTGACAACTTAAATGATCAAATGAGTTATTACTTAAAAATGCAAGGAAATAAAATCTTTGGAAAAATGGTTGATAATGGAATCAGAATGGAAGAAGACATGATAAAGAAGGGTGAGTTGAAAATATACAAAGGAGTCCATTCTCCTAACAACAACAATAACAACAATCACAATGACAAGCCAAAGTTTTGGAATAGAAATCGAAATGTCGTCAACAATGGAATAGTAGATAACAACAATGTGAAACCGAAGCAACTGGTTTTCAATTTATCTACTCACTCGACAGCAGCATAGAAAAACAACAATCACCAAAGAGCAACTATCAAGACTTTCTTTCGAAGAAAATTCACAAACATTGGTGAACCCCTTGGATCAGCACTAAAGACACTTATCACAAACACACTGATCACTTTACCAAAAGAAAGGAATTACGAACCTCAAATCAAACCACCTTGGTGGAACGATAATCAGTATTGCGATTTCCATCGAAACAAGGGACATCTCATAGATAATTTTCAAAAGTTAAAACATGTCATACAAGACTTAATTGATAATGGCCTAATAACTATGGATGGACATACAACAAATGAATCTCATATTGCCTTTAAAACTCCACTTTCAAACTATGAGAAAGGTGAGTCATCAACATCAAACAATGGTAAGGGTAAAGCAAAGGTAAACTACGCGCATACATATGACAATGTGGTGAATGTGATTGTAGTTAAGGAAAAACAAAATCAGGAACATGCTCAGGCTATCACAAGAAGCAAAGCCAAAGTTGTTTTGCCAGGTCCTACAACAAACACATCATCCACTATAACAAAACAATACAATCTAGTGGAACAATTGCAAAAAACACCCGCGCAAATATCCATCTTGGAGCCTATAAAACTTTCACCTGCACATAAGGAGATTCTTGAAAGAGCATTAGTAGATACAACCATATCCAAAGACCTTGATATTGATCAATTCCAAACCATGGTGGGACACCTCACAACCCCTCATTGCTTATCATTCACTAACAAAGACAACATGTCCCTACAACACCCTCACAACGCTCCCTTGCATATTGAAGTCCTTATTCACAAAACGCGAGTCAAGCATGTTCTAATAGATGGTGGAGTTGGCCTAAATATTTGCTCATTAAGTCTTGTTCATGCCTTAGGATATTTAGAAGATGCAGTGGATGTACAGAAAAGGATCACTATAAAATCCTATGATGAAGAAGAACGTTCCTCCAAGGGAATTGTGATACTACCAATCAGAGTGGGACCTCTACAAAAAGACACAGCATGCCAAGTTCTAGACTTGGACCTATCATATAATGTGCTCCTAGGGAGACCATGGATACATGACTTGCAAGTTGTCCCATCAACCTATCATCAATGTGTAAAATTTCCCTACGAAGGACAAGAAATCACAATATCTGTAGATGCAAATCCATTCCAATATTGCAGCAATCTAAAAATGGGTCAAGAAGTAATTGTTCCACATAACAAGGAGGTAACATCTTTGAGCACACAATCCAAGGAAAAATAATTCGCCTCTATTCTATCAAGTATGGAAAAACAAATGTAGCTAATAGATTGAGGGAATAGAGAATACTCAATATCACAATTACCACTTTCTCCTAAATCCTTTGGAAAACCATCAAGCTCTAAATAACAACCAACTGTGAAACATCTTCCAATATTTGATGGAGCATTCATTAGTGCTGGAACCTTATCAGAGGAAACAAAAGACAAAGATGTATTGCAATGGCTATACAAAGATGAAGAAGTTCAACAAAAGGTCAACAATGTCAGAATACCTATGGAAAAATATAGAAAAGGATTCAACATTCTTCAAAGGATGGGATACACTGGGACAAGCCCTATAGGAAAAAGAAAGGAAGGTATCTCAGAACCTATTCAGCCTCATACTCAGTAGACAAAAGACAAAGTAGGCTTAGGGTATGGACAAGTCACTATACCAAAATACATATCTTTTAGTCAACAATAAGAGGAATATGAAAACAAACAAGAACAACTGGCAATTGAAAGGGAAGAAAAATCGGTTAAGCAACAAGCACAAGCAAACACAAAATGGCAAAAGAAACAAACTTCAAATCAACAAGAGAAACAAACTAAAAACATCTCTCAAGCAGCATTAAATCTCAATCAAAACAAGAAAGAAGCTAATATAAGTTCAGGAGAACTCATAGAAAAGTTGACAAAACTCAATCTCAGTCCTGAAGAGGTTGAATATGAAAGAAGGAAAAGTATAGCCAAAAAAGTGAAAGAAATGCTATATGACCAAATTTGTAGACTACAAGTTGCAAGTGATACAGATTCTAATGAATGGGAATTGGATTCCTATCACTCTGAAGAATCAGTTGAAGAAAAATACTTTGAAGGAGATATAGAAGTCAATATAGTTCACACCTATGCAGGGCAAATGTCAGGAACTAGTTCACTTGAATTAGAATTACATTTGGCTAACTTGGACTTAATCGAGGACAATCAGGAACTTCTTATGTGAGATCATTCTAACGAGAGTACCATTTTAGACATAGACACACATATTGAAAACTTTGATACCTCCATCATGACCCTTGAAACCCTTGAAACATCCCAACCTGAAGATCCATTACCTCTAATCCACCCTGAACTTATTGATTGGGAAGATGAAGGACATACTACCATTGATACCTTTCCAAATGACCATGCCATATCTGTATATTTTAATGCAATCGAACCTGTAACAACTCTCACCAGGAATTTCACCAATGCATCTTCCAGACAAGTGGGTGCCAAATCTCCTAGTCGCAAAAGTGAAAATAAAGAAAAGAATATTAGGTCTAATGCTAAAAACCATTTCTTGGCAACATTAGACCAAGAAAAAGTTAAAATAAAGGACGCATCTAATGGTGAAAACCTCCTTGAGGCACCGGAAGATGGGAGATTTGACACTTTACCTAAGCACTATCAAGAAAGATCATCCATTTTGATTGAACCAATAGAGGTAGTTAACATTGGCACAACAGAGCAACCAAAGATTCTTCATCCAACAACATCTTTATCAGAGGTAGAAATGCAACAATATGTGGAATTCTTTAAACAAGGGAAAATCAATTTTGCCTGGTCCTATGCAGACATGCCAGGGTTAGATCCAGAACTTATTATGCATCACTTAAATGTTAGTCCAAGAGCCAAACCAGTCAAACAAAAGTTAAGGAAAATGCATCCGCATATTGCTCTTTTAGTCAAGGAAGAACTAAAGAAATTACTAAATGTCAGATTCATCAGACCTGTATCATATCCTCAATGGGTATCCAACATTGTTCCTATTTCAAAACCAGATAAAAGAATCAGAATATACATAGACTTCAGAGATCTTAATAATGCATGTCCAAAGGATGACTTTCCTTTGCCTAACATAGACATCATTGTAGATTAACTGTAGGACACTCCATGTTTTCTCTAATGGATGGTTTCTCTGGATACAATCAGATCAAAATAGCACCTAAAGATCAAGAAAAGATAGCTTTTACATGCCCATGGGGTACTTTCTGCTAGAACGTCATGCCTTTTGGATTAAAGAACGCAGGTGCTACATATCAAAGAGCTATGACAACTATATTTCATGACATGATGCCTACATTCATGGAAGACTATGTGGATGACATATTAGCTAAATCATACAACAAAGAAGAACATGTAGAGATACTGGAAAAGATCTTTGACAGGTTAGAACAATACAAGATAAGGCTAAACCCTAAGAAATATGCCTTTAGTGTTACTTTAGGAAAGCTATTGGGATACATTGTTTCAGCAAGAGGAATCAAAGTAGATCCAACTAAGGTTAAAGAAATCATGGAAATGGCATCTCTCAAGAATATCAGTCAACTAAGATCACTACAAGGAAGACTCCAGTCAATCAGAAGATTTGTTGCTCAATTAGCAGATAAATGTCAACCATTTATTCACCTATTGCACAAACATGTTAATTTCAAATGGGACCATCAATGTGAAGAAGCATTCAACAAGATCAAGGTATATCTCATGCAACCACCTATTCTAATGTCACCAATTCCAGGAAAACCATTATTACTCTATGTATCAACTACTGAAGCATCATTGGGAGTTTTTCTCACACAAGAGGATAAGGAAGGAAAAGAATGAGCCATCTACTACATCAGCAGAACACTAGTGGGATATGAGGTCAGCTATTCATCAACAGAAAAAGCATGCTTGGCAGTAGTTTTTGCTTCTCAAAAACTACGACACTATCTACTATCTCACTCCATCAAGTTGATAGCTAAAATCGATCCTTTGAAGTATTTGCTCAGCAAAGGCACATTGATAGGACAACTAGCAAAATGGATCATGATTCTAAGCGAGTTTGATATCAAATATGTTGACAGAAAAGCTATCAAGGGACAAATAATCGCAGATCAACTAGTAGAAACACCACTTCAAGATAATCATCCTCTACAAATTGAGTTTCCCGATGTTGATATCCTAACAGTCACAACAAAAACATGGAAACTATACTTTGATGGTTCATATACATGACATGGATTGGGAGCCGATATTCTATTCATCACACCACAAGAGCATACAATCCTGAAAGCATACAAATTAAACTTTCCGTGTACAAAAAATATAGTAGAGTATGAAGCATTGGGAATAGGTATCAAAATGGCTGTAGAATGGAACATTAAACAACTTCAGGTCTTTGGAGACTCTCAGCTTGTCATTAATCAAATCAATGATGACTATCAAACAAAAGATGACAAACTAATGCCTTATAAAAAGATAGTGGATGATATCAAGAAGTACTTTGTAGAAATAACTTTTGAACATAACCCAAGAAATGACAACAAAGCAACAGATGCCATGGCTACACTTGCTTCTCTATTGCAGACATAGGAAAATCAACAACGTTATGAATTCATGGTTGAAGAGTTGTTTCATCCCGCCTTTAATTGTCCTGATTGCCAAACCATCTGTCAACTTATTGGACACAATTCCTCCCGCTATGGCCAAACTTACTTATCCCTGAAAGACAATATCCTACCTCCTGATTTATCAAAGAACCAAAAGAGAAACTTTATTCGTGAATCATCTCATTATACTCTCATCGCTGATACCTTGTTTAAATGAGGTCTAGATGGTACTCTCTTATGATGTCTTGAACAAGAAGAATCTGAGAAGGCCTTACATGAAGTCCATAATGGCATTTGTGGCACTCATTCAAGTGGTCTTACCCTTTCGAAATAACTCATACGCTTGGGCTACTATTGGCCGACTATGGAATGAGATTCTTTTAAGATAGCAAGAACATGCAAACAATGTCAAATCCATGAGAACTTGATCCATGCACCAACACAAGAACTACATGCTTTAGCAATATCTTGCCTTTTTGTCAATGGGGACTTGATCTAGTAGGAAAGATAAATCCTTCATCATCTAATGGACACAAATTCATCCTGGTAGCTACTGAATATTTTACAAAATGGATTGAGGCGGTACCTCTCATCAATATCATAGGAAATCAAGTTGCTGCATTTATCTTGAACTATATTATCTATCCTTATGGAATACCAATGACCATTATCACTGATAATGGGCGACCATTCAAGAATCAAGATGTACAAGAGCTATGTGAGAAGTTCAAAATCTAGCACAAAATATCCACACCATATTATCCACAAGGAAATGGGCAGGCAGAAGCATTTAACAAAACTATTCTAAAAATGCTTAAAAAGACAGTGAACAATGTCGGGAAAGATTGGCATATCCAATTAAACCCTGCTCTATGGGCTTACCGCACCAATATCCACACATCGACAGGTGCCACACCTTTCTCTCTTGTATATAGATCAGAAGCTATACTGCCAATCAAAGTAGAGATAACCTCTCTACATGTATCACTAAAAGATCTCATCCTAGATGAAGAACAACGAGTATCTAGACTGCAAGAGTTAGAACTGATCCATGAACACAGACAAAATGCCTTTGATCATCTAAAGGAATATCAACAAAGAATGTGCCGAAGCTATAATCACAAGGTTAAACCATGAATCTTTCAAGTGGGAGAACTAGTGCTAAAGGAAAATCCACGCAACCAGGTAGATTGAGAAAAGAAAGGAAAGTTTGAACCAAACTAGTTAGGTCCATTTGTGATCACAACAGTATTTGGATCAGGAGCACATCAGCTATCAACACAAGATGAAGATCAACTTGAGGAACCTATCAATAGCATGCACATGAAGAAGTTCTATGTCTGAAAAATCAGAGAAAAATCAAAAACAGCAAAAAAGCAGAGAAAAATCAAAAACAACGAAAAGACAGAGAAAAATAAAAAACAGCGAAAAAGCAGAAAAAAAATAAAAAATAGTGAAAAAGCAGAAAAAAATAAAAAAACAGTGAAAAATCAAAAAAAATGAAAAAAAGTGAAAAAGCAGAAAAATCCAAAAAATCAAATATCAGAAAAAGTGCAATAAAAACAGATGGTGAAAACCTGGCAAATAGGCGCTATCTATCTGCTAGCTCTTCCATCTATTAGTTCATGCATTTTTTCCGCTTGCATTCATTCATCTTCCATCAGCGCTGACCATCATAAAACCTTGGAACATACGCAAGCATCACATCTTCTCTCTCACCATGATTTGGATCATTGGATATATCGTAACAACTTTGTTTTTAGGCTTGGGGCAAAATCCTACACCTAGCTAGGGGCAAAACTCTGAATCATTTTGAGCTTAACCAAACAGGTAGAACAAACAGTTAGACAACTCTTATCAAGTGAAAACTTTGACACATCCAATGTTGAACACGAGATCAAACTATCAATTATCAAGCTATCACAAAGTCAATATAAGAACATCACACACTTTTTAGTGGATAATATTTTTTTGGATAATGATTTTAAAAGGATTGTTCAACTTTTCTATAATTGCTTTTCGCTATCATGATTTCTGAGTGACTCTAGGATATATTTGACTAGAGGAACAAGGAAGAAACATGATATTTTTCTTGTCTTCTATCTAAAAATTAATCATTAATATGTGCAAATTTGTCTCGGGACATGATCATCAAAATATCATTGAAGACATTTCTGATTTACGTATTGAAATTGTGATGCTAAAAATGTGGTTAGTATAAGAGGCATACACATATAATGAGACAATAAAATCATAATTGAAAAGCTTAATTGAAAAACTAAATCAAAGATGCAAACCATAAGCCTTCCTTGAAATGTCCCATTTTCCTCTATTCTTGAGGGCCTTGAAGGTGTTGGATTGATGGACTCTCAGTGGAGCAATAACCTCCAAAGTGGCAACTCAAGAGTTGAGTAGCTATTTGATCATGATTGACTATGAAAATGATATGAAATGAATGATGTAAGAAACTAGATTAACATGCTATGATAAATCCAAATGCTAATTACTAGATAATTGAAATGCAAATTGCTTATAGTAACAATGCCTAAATTGATATGAGATGGGATCGATATGCCTATAATAACCATGCATAAGATGAAATGAGATGGGATCCTTATTGCTCCAAAATGAGGGGTATTTATAGGAGTTCCAAGGCCAAAGCTGAGGTGGCAAGAATCGACTATCCAGATTTGATCTGAAGATATCAAGGGCCAAGATTGAGGAAGTTGGAGAAGAGGTTGGAGGAAGGGACACTTGTCATCTCTGTGATGACAAGTGTTAAGGAGCCTTGCTCATGAGAGGGCAAGTGTCCAAGGGAGGAGACATGTGGCAAAAGTGCCATGTGTCTCAAGGAGAAAATATCCACACCATGAGAGGTTAGGATAAGGAGGTTAGGATGTGCAAGATAGGATAGGGTTAGTTAGACCCAAGATTAGATTGAATGGGTTAAGTTAGGGGATGGTTAGGCTGGGTGGTTAAAGTTAGGAGCCATGTGCTCATTTGAATTTAGAAATTCAAATAATTGGAAAATGGTAATTAATCTCAACAAACTTGAGTTTGTTAATCTTAATTAGGGATTAGAAGAATTTATTAATATGGGGAGACATTAATTAATTTAGAATTAATTAATCAAAGGGGATATGAGATGAACTATATAAATAAATCATTTAGATTTATTTATTAGTAGATGAATAGAGAAATTAATTAAATTTCTTATGAATTCAATTAATTGGGAAGGGGAATTAATCAAATAACTGCATATTTAATTAACTATCTTTAGACCATTTTTAGGTGTATACATTTTTCCCCTCTTTGAAGCGATGTGTGACGACATGTTGGTTCAAAGAAAGCTCGATTGATGATGTTATTGATTCGATAGAATGTAGATTTGATCTTGATTTGATGCAGATTTGGTTTCGATATGATATTGATTTGATTTGGAGATGATAAATCTCGATATGATTTTGTTTCGATCTTGGAGATGAGAAATCTCGATATGATGTTGATTCGATGTTTGAGATGATATGATGCCAATATGATGTGGATTCGATGTTTGAGATGGTATGATGCCGATATGATGTGGATTCAATGTTTGAGATGATATGATGCCGATATGATGTGGATTTGATGCTTGAGATGATATGATGTCGATTCGATGCTTGAGATGATATGATGCCGATATGATGCCCCAGATGCTGATTGATAGATATTGATGCGAGGATGACCCTTCGGGAGATCAATTGAGATAATTGACCTTTGGAGTTTTTTGGATCTTTGTGAAATTGATTTCCCAATAGACTATTGGATGATTCCTGCAACTATGGTTGATGAAAGTGTGAGTTCTTCGATCATTTTGATGTGGTTCTTGATGTGATGATTGATAGAGTTTGATTGAATTGATAGGATGATGAGATCGAGATCAAGTCTAGTTTCAGGAATGGCACCTCCTATATAAGACAAAGATGATCAAAGCATCTGGTTTCAGGAACGATATATCCTGTATAAGACTTGATCAAAACGTCTAGTTCCAGGAAGGATTCATCCTGTATAAGACCTAATAGAAAGGATCAGATGAGATGGATTGATAGAATTGATAAGATTGATTGGATACAGAACTGACAGTTTGTTGATATCATGTTGCAGGAAGATTCATATATGCTGATGTTGGCATATTTGGGGGAGTAGCATGAGATTTGCGTTGGGTTTTTCCAGATTTAAAAAAAAAATTCCATACGCCTCCCAAAAAAATTTATTTATGCATGCATGTATTTTCCAAAAAAATACATTAAAAAAAAATTATTTTATTTTTTATTTTTGATTTTGATTTTTCGCAATTTTCAAAAAAAAATGTCACTTTTGCAATTTTAAATTTTTGCAATATTTAAATTTTTATTTTTTTTGGTTTTTCGGTTTTTTTTATTTTGATGATTTTTCGATTTTTTGATTTGATTTTTGGAAATTTTTGATGATTTTTTATCATTTTGACGATTTTTGAGGAATTGATGATGATTTGATTATTCTGATTTTTTGATGATTTTGGTGATTTTTTATTTTTGATGATTGCTGATTTTGGTGATTTTTGATGATTTTTTGATTTTTGCAGTTTTTCGACTTTTCGATTTTTGATGATTGCTAATGATTTGATTATTCTGATTTTTTTATTATTCTCGATTTATACTTGATTTGATTATTTTTGATTTTTTGATGATTTTGATTTTTCGATTGTGAGGAATTGATTCTATTTGGACTTGGAAAAGAGGAGCATTGTGATCCCATGCAAAATGAAATGCAAATCTACTTTAAAATGCAAATGCAGATGCAAATGAAATGCAGTGCGATGATCGGACCGGTCATGGAGTCATTGCTTTGTTTCATCATTGAGCCTCTAAAATGTGGGAAGTGAGTGCAAATATCAATGGTATAATTGAATCATGATGACCTGAGCACTACTTTCTTGGGTTTTGATATTTCAAGTTAGCACAAGCATCGAGGTATAATTGAACCAAGATGACCAGAGTGTTGCTTGCGTAAAACAGACAGTATTAACCATTTCTATATGCAAGTCTGAAATGTCTTCCATGATATTCTGATGATCATTTCCTTAGACAACTTTGCACATATTGATGATTAATTTATAGATAGTAGACAAGAAAAATATCATGTTCCTTCCTCGTTCCTCTAGTCAAAGACATTGTGGAGTTACTCAGAAATCATGATAGCAAAAATCTAAATAAAATTGTTGAACCATTATTGCCAAAGTGTTAAGATCATGAGTCAAGATATATCATCCATTGATATGTGATAGTTAATGGTTGATAATGTGATCTTATGTTCAATGTTGGATGTGTCTTAGGTTTTCGCTTGACAAGCGTTGTCTGACTATTGTTCTACCTGCTTTGATTAAGCTCAAAATGATCAAGACTTTTTGCCTCCAACCAGGTTCAAGATTTTGCCCCTAGCCTAGAAACAAGCCTTATTATGATATAGTCAATGATCCAAACCATGATGAGGAATCACCTAGGATGCCTGCATATGTACAAAGGTTTTATGATGGATATGAACAATGCTGATGGAAAAGAATGCAAGCAGAAGAAAGCGTGAACCAATAGATGGAAGAGCTAGCTGATAGATAGCACCTATTTGCCAGGTTTTCACCATCTATTTTTGTAGACACCTAAAAATGGTCAATGCTTGCAGAGTCATACTTTAACATTTGTGCATTGCCTCATTTTAGGTTTTTGCATCGCACTAACATTCTCCTATGTCACACACTTGGTTTTTATCATATGCGAGCATTGAGTCATTCTTCTACATTCTTCATTCATCTCTCTCTCAAATTTGGTCTTGTCGACAATACTATCCAGTCATGATTTTGATCAATTTTATCCTATCGCATCAATGTGCATGCTCATTTGTCATTATTTTGGACATCGTCAATCCTAATTAGGGTTTTGTCCTCTTATCAATCTTATCCTCTGGCGATTGATTTGTCATCGATCGTTGTTATGTTCGATCTTGTCATTTTACGATCGATTTGTCATCAATCGTTGTCATTTTCAATCTTGTCGTCTTGCAATCTATTTTGTCATCGATTCTTGTCCTCTTGTCAATCTTGTCATTTTGCGATCGATTTGTCATCGATCGTTGTCTTTCTCAATCATGTCAATTTGGATCAATTTGTCATTGTTCCTTGTCAATTGGCGCATTTATTAATCAAATCGTTTGTCAGCATTGGTTTTTTGTCAAGTCATAATCATGATCAAATCGAATCAACATCAATTATCTTTCATCAAGACCTAATTGTCATTCTTGCATTGTTAATTCATCTTTCAGGGTTTCATGATTTAATCATTTAACCTTGTTTGTCATTTCTCTCTCTAGGATTAATAAATTATTTATTTATCCTAAGTCTTCTCATCGCAATTAAATGTTCATTTAATTGGCTAATTATTCCTCTTTTTGTGAATTAATTAATAAATGACAAATTATTAATTAACTTACCTAATTTTCTAATTCTCATCAATTTCCTAATTCCTCATTTCCTAATTCCTATTTTTCCAATTTTCTAATTTTCCTAATTTCTAATTCAATTTCCTCCTATTTTTGTGAATTAATTAATAAATGACAAATTATTAATTAATTTACTTAATTTTCATCAATTTTCTAATTTCCAAGTCATCATTTCTAACCTAATTTTCTAATTTCTCCTAAATTCCTAAATGTCTATTTCTATTTCAAAATCTTGTCATAAATCCTTGCATAGCAATTTGTCATAAATTGTCATAAATTGTCATAAATCCTTGCATAGTAATTTGTCATACACATGTCATAATTTTGCTATTCTTGATTTGAATTTCCATTCGAATCATTATCATGCTAATTTGATCATTTCTCCAATTTATCTATAAATTGGATGAATTTCTTCAATCTAATCCCTAATCAGATTATCGAATTTCTAATCACTTTGTCAAATCACATTTCAAGTACTCTTGCGCCATAATATTGTCTATTTGCTTTCATCTCATGTGTATGCACTTGAAGGTGAGATCCACAAACAAAGGCTATTTGGAGAAGAAAGAAGAACAATGGAGCTGCATGAAGGAAGCATTCAGATCTATGTTTGGTTTGCATAGTATTTAGTTTTGAATGTTTTGTCTTTATGTCTTTGTTGAGTGTGTTTAGGATAGATCATTACATTTAAGCTTTCGTGATTGGGTTAGATTAGTATTTTGATTTGCTTGTGATGATTCCTATTTCCTATGCTACATTAATTGGTGAACCCAACATGAACACTAACCATCTAACCCCTTAACTGTGTTTTTGAGTGCTTTTGAGTTGATTTACAGGTCAAAAAAAACCAAAAATAGGGCAGTGCAAGGTTTTCTGGGGACTTCTGCGCTTGTGTAAGACAGCTTGTGCCTGTGCTAAGCATTCTGTGCTTGTGTTGAAGACATTTTGCGCTTGTGTCATGAGTTCTGCACCTGTGTCATGAGTTCTGCACCTGTGTAAAGTCCAGAAACAGAGGTAAAAATGCAGTGTTTTGCTTAAAATTTGTTTTGTTTTGCATTCTATTTTTTTCTTGTTGGTCTTTGGTACTAATTCTCTATGCAGAACCTTGGCATATGCATGAAAAAGGCAATCAATGAAACTACTAACATGTTTTGTGCAGGTTCGATAGTCAAAGACTAAGCATATCAAACTTCTGACTTGGGTTTTGCAGGTTGCCTTGGACATACAACTAAACTTTGCGTTTGCAATTAATATATTAGACACCTAGTGATTTCTAAATAGGCTGGAATGAATCTATGCTTGATTTGATTGTTGAGCTTGACATTGGAGTAGGAGAGTATGCTCTCATCCTTCTTAGGGTGATCATAAATCCAGATCTTTGATACCATGCTCATTGTTTTGATTGTGTGTCACCTTTAGAGGGCCTGCCTTCTCAACCATTTGCTTTTGCAAGCAAGTGATAATCATGAGAAGGGAACGACCCAAAGTGAGTATGGCTAGAATACCTTGGCATTCTAACTCACTATAAACAAATACCTGATGAGCGAAAGCTTTGAAGGAAGGGTTACGTGGGAATTGCAGTTACTTGGGAAGTGATGACCCTTGAACTCTTTCTCATATCAACATCTAAGTAGGGCCTCATGGTCTAAATCATGCTTGCGCGACTACATTTGTTTGGTATCTTGATGGGCTTAATGTCTCAATCACGCTTGTGTGACATCGAGGAGTAATGCTTAACAGAAATCCTTACTAAACACCTTGTTTTTAGAGGCCAAAAACCCTTCTAGTTGCTTGAGAAGGACAAGTTTGGATACTTGGAAGAGATACTAAGTTCACCATGGGGAGATTTCCATGGGGACTGATGCTTGGCTGCCCTGAGAAGTGAGTGCCGTGGAGAGGAGCCCGTGGGGTCAAGCATCTATGTATTCTCCTTGAATCCCATAACAAGTCTACCTCTCAAGTACCTAATGTCCTTGCCTACCATAAGAAATATGTGAATGAGCATGATTGTATTGAGTCTAAGTTGAAATATCTTGTCTTCTTTGCTTGTCAAAAGTTGAATTGCATATCGTTTCAAACCCAAGGAAAATTGATTCAAAACAAGGTTAAACACAAGAGCATTTCATCCAACAAAGTTCAAAAAACCTTCAAACATGGTTGTCAAACATTGTTCAAAATCTTGTCTCAACATTCATGTCACTTAGATTTAGGTTCATCCTAGGTTGCATTTTGCAAAGTTCATTGTCAAGTACCAAGGTTAGGTTTCACCTAAGTCATACTCCTTTGCATATCAATAAGGGTCATCCATTTGCATATGTCCTCTTGCATTAAGGTCATACCATTGTCATACATTGCATACCCTAGGTCTCTTCATTAAGCTTAGGTCATTATCATATCATATTAAGGTCACTTGCATATTAATTGTCCCTTTGCATATAGTCTCAAAAACTAGGTTTTGTCATACTTGAGTAATCCAAATCTTTGATTAACCCTAAGTCATTGTTAAGAAGTCTAGACCTTATCAAACCTTTTCTTTTTATGTCATTATTGTCATTTGGTCAAACCTAGCTTAGTATCCAAGCATATAGGGGAGACTTTGTCATTTGTCCTTTTGTCACTCGGTCCTTTTTGTCCTTTGAGGTCTAGACATCATTTCAATTTCCTAGGGGTCTCATTTTTAGAATTGCATTCATAAGTTTGTCAAAATCTTGAAAAAAGAACAAAAACATAGGTTGCATTCTTGCCATAGATTGCATTTCCATCTGTTTAGTTTGCATTTAGTCGCATATCATACATCATCCTTGAAAAAAAAAAAAAATTCCAAAAATATTGCATTTGCATAGTGACATGTTTGTTGAAATGAGGTCTCAACCTTCTTACGAAGCCATGTCATCACAATTGAGCAATCAATCATGTCAATCCAATCTCTACATGTCTCATAACTTGGATCAAACTTATCATGATGATGTAAATGTCCAAATACAAAAACTAGAGGAGAAACTAGCTCAAGAAGAGGAGATATTGGAACAAAGAGTGAAAAACATTGAGAAGAATAGATCACAAATGTCCAAAATGTTTCAAAAATTTCTAGGTTGAAATTTGAAGATTGAGCCAATTGATGTAAGATCTCTTCTTGAATGATCAGACATACCAGCTCTCCTCTCCCAAATAGAGATGATGAAACAATTTCAAGAAAGGAGACAACATCAATTTCAACATTATGTGCCTCCACAACAAGAACAAGAAGGTGTTTACTATCAATTAGATTTTCAACCAATACAACCAATGGTTCAACCAATTGTTCAACATATACAACCAATACAACCAATGGTCCAATTTCAACAATATGTCCAACCAACTATACAATGTCCACAAATGGTTCAACCAATGGTGGAGTATCAATGTCAACAACCACAACCAAACATTCAAAAACAAAGGTTGCACCACACACCAACCCAAGTTTCAAACATGTCAGAACAATTGAACCAAGTCCAATATCAAAACATGACATTAGATCAGAACCAACTCCTTGCCAAACAAGTTCAAATTCCAGATACAACTATGTCAAAACCTCGAAAGAAAGGTGGCTTTATTGCAATGATCTTAAGGAAATTACCAAGTGAGTTCTTTGAGGAAGATCAAAATAATACACTTATGTCTAGCAATGCCTCATCCCCTCGCAAGAAAATTGACTCTCCAGTGGTATCCATCCCTACACCTCTAGAAGTTTCACAAGAACCTTCCATATTGTCCTCATAAAACAATACACCCAAGGATGAAATTACCCAAGGGCTATCCATAATTGATTGCCATGATAATCCAATTCATGATGCACATCCTTGTCATCTTTCAGAAATACAAGACCCAATGCCACCATGCACTTTATTGCCATTACCTATTGTAGAGGACCCCATTCGAAGTCCCTCTTCCTCATGTTCAAGCATTGAATCCTTGCCAGAATCCATCACAAATGTTCAAAGTGCATTTCCTTCATGCCAAACCATTGATCCCTTGTCAGAATCCCCCATGCATATCCAAAGTCTAACCCCATGTCAAGAGGATAATTTAGAGCATAAAGAAATGTGTGTTAAAATAGATCAAGATCAAGATCCCAAAACCTTATCATCCCATCCAATTGTTGACCACGATCTCATCTTCCCAGAAACTCATGATGATTCCCCTATTCTTGTCCATTCTATCCAAAGTCCTATTGACACTCCATTCCTCAGGCAAGATCAAGATATCCCAGTTCATCCAATCCCAAACGATCCCCTTCCATTTCATGAACACAATGTCCTTTCAAATCCCATTGACATTCCACTTCCTAAGAAAGATCAAGATATCCCTTCCATCTTTTCCAATGATTCCATTAAAAATCAAGAGCAAAGCACCTTTAAAGAGGAATCCAATGATCTTCCTCCTTGTCAAGATCAAAGTATCCTTCCAAATTCATTTCCAACACAAGACTCTATCATTCCTTTAGATCCTCCACAAGATCCTCTTGTTCCTCCATATCCACTCCAAGATCGCATTTCTTTTGATGATCCCATTATTTCTCCCATTCCATCTCTTGAAGAGCCTGTCATTGAACCATGTCCACTACAAAATCCTAGTCCCTCTCATGATCCTAATCCCCTTCATGATTCTAACATGTCAGTGCAAGATGTTCATGAACCCTTGACATGCATAATGGGTTCTTCCACTTTGGTCCAATCTGATCCACTTCAAGATCTCATTATTTCTCTCATATCATATCCACCTCATAATGGACTTGCGTCTTCTTCCCAAAGAAAAGAGTATCCTACAAGTCAAGATATTCATAAAGGCAAAGGGGTAGATCTCCATAAGCAAGAATCCCTTCATGTGAGAGAAAATTTTAAGGGTCATGTCTACACAACTCACTCTCAAGACGTTGATATCCCTCCATCAAAATCAAAACATACACCTCCCCCATCATACTTTCCATCCATCTTAGGTCCTTATATCCCTTCGTCCTCTATGCAAGGTCAGAAAAGGCACACATCCTTGAGTAAATTTAATCAATCCAAAAGAACTCCATTTCATTCATATCCATCCATGCATTCCTTTCCCCCTCCAAGCAATTTGGATGCCAAGTATAAAAGTCATAAGTCTAGAAATCCACATGTATTCAAGGATCAACATGTCCAATATAATCGACATGTCAAAACAAAGAACAATATGATCTATAAAGAAAAAGAAATATCCAAAAGGCCACAAAGGCCCACTGAGCAAAATCAAAAACAAAAGTCAAAATATATATGGGTTCCTAAATCCCTTGTGCAAACAATGCACTCCAAGGAACCACAAAAGCATGAAAAATCAAAAACCATGTGGATCCCTAAGCGGCTCCTTGAAGCACAAAAGCCTAAAGAAACATCAAAATTGGCATCTAAAATTGCTATTCCTCCATCCAAAAATTCCAAGTCTATTCCTCCATCACCTTCTTTATCCATTTTGGGCCCTTATGTCCCAAAATCCATATCCTTTCCTCCATCCAAATCTCAATATCCAAAATAAATTTTTCCTCCATCAGTCTATCACCCCTCAAGGTGTGTGCCAATGTCGATCTTGCCTACATTTCTATCCACTCAAGCACAATTCTTCCAATACCCTATCCATTATCCAATGCATATTTTCCATCCTTCGATCCCTTTGATCCCATCCTTTACATAAATCCTCGACTTAGTTTCATCTCTTTTTCCATGTCCTTATACTACCAACATCTTTGAGCATGCTTTTAAAGGTCATGGTCCATTTTTTTTCAAGGCTACTATCCAAACAAAAAGATGTTTGAGTCCTTCTTTCATCCCCTATCATGTGTCCATTTTCGACTAAAAAGTCAAAATATGAAAAAAAAAAAAGTGAAAAAAAAAGAGAAAAGAAAAAAAAAGTAAAGCAAAAATAATTCATCCTTTGGTGAAAACCTGGCAAACAGGCACCTTGGGAAAGTACTATGATGAAAACCTGGCAAACAGGCATCATGCATAATTTATGAACTTCTTACACACCACAATTGGGGACAAGTTTTATCCTATCATATCCTTTTGTCCTTCATTGTTCCATTATCCTATCGAACCCCTGTCATTACCCTTCATATCCTATTGTCCCTCCTGTCTAGTTTCCCTTTTCCACATTTGATCTTGACAAGGCTGAGGATCTTCATGAGCATCATGCATCTTGTTTGTAGCTTTCAGTCTATCATAGCTTTTGGTCATTTATCCATTTGCTTATTACATCCTTTCATCCATATTCCCTATCTTATTACAACTTTCTACCACTATCCCGTATCCTATCCCAACATTCAGTCCATGTCCCTTATCCATTCTTGGTCTTGCTTATCCTATCCATATCTTATCACTATCCATACACTCTTTTTCATTCCTTGATCTTGATCTAACATAAGGACGCAAAATTTAAACATGGTGTCAAGAACCTCTTGACATGTCCCTCATGCCATGTTCCTATTTTACATTGTCATATCTAGTCTCTTGTCCCATCACGCCATAGCCCTTGAAAATTGCATCTGCGTTGTCTTCATAAAAGAAGGCCTTTGTCTTCCCTCTATCCACCAACATTTTAGCAAGACTATTTATTTACCTGTCATATTCCTTTCCTTGCTAGACACTGGGGGCAAAAATCATAAAAAATCATAAAAATTGAAATAAAGTCCTGAAAAAATCCCTAAAAATCATAAAATGTCCTGAAAAAATCTCATAAAAATTGAAAAATGTCCTGAAAAAAAATCTCATAAAAATTGAAAAATGTCCTGAAAAAAATCTCATAAAAATTGAAAAATGTCCTGAAAAAAAGTCCCTAAAAATCATATAAAGTCCTGAAATAATCCAAAAAAATCAAATAAAGTCCTGAAATAATCCAAAAAAATCGAAAAGCAAAACAAAAACATAAATAACCCTTCTGTGCATAGACAGCTCACTGAGTATACATCGAACGACTCACCATCCAACACTGTGCTTTTAATGAAATCATGCATAAATAGATGACCTTTTCAATCAAACCAGACATTCAAACTGATCACACTTGTCATATCAATCAGCATCCAAATAATTTGTCCTTGTCTCTACTATCATGGGTCTTATATAGGGTGTGGTATACTCAAAACCAAACTATGTCCTATCTTAGACGGGGTACCGCATGTCCTGAAACTAGACAGCATGATCCTATTGCACTTTTTCTCATATTTGATTTTTTTTTTGGGTGTTTTTGCTTTTTCACTTTTTTTGGATTTTTCTACTTTTTCACTGTTTTTGGATTTTTTCTGCTTTTTTCAATGTTTTTGGAATGTTTTTGCTTTTTCACCATTTTTGGATTTTTTAGACATAAAAATTCTTCAGATGCATGCTATTGATGGGTTCCTCGAGCTGATCTTCATCTTGTGTTGATAGTTGATATGCCCCTGACCCAAATACTGCTGTGACCACAAATGGACCTAACCAGTTTGGTTCAAATTTTCCCTTCTTTTCTCGATCTAACTGATTTCGAGGATTTTCCTTTAGTACTAGATCAAGTCCCCATTGGCAGAAAGGCCAAGATGTTGCTAAAGCATGAAGTTCTTGTGTTGGTGCATGGACCAAGTTCCCATGGATCTAGCATTGTTTGCACGTTCTAGCTATCTGAAAAGAATCTCGTTCCATAGTCGGCCAATAATAGCCCAAGCATATGAGTTTTTTTGACAGGGTAAGACCACTTGAATGAGTACCACAAATGCCATTATGGACTTCCTTTAAGGCCTTCTTAGATTCTTCTTGTTCGAGACATCTTAAGAGAGTACCATCTAGACCTCGTTTAAATAGGGTATCCACGACGAGAGTATAATGGGAGGATTGGCGAATAAAGTTTCTCTTTTGGTTCTTTGATAGGTCAAGAGGTAAGGTGTTATCTTTTAGGTATGGGACATTAGGAGGTATGATGGGGTGGTTATGTCCAATAAGTTGGCAGAGGGTTTGGGAATCCGAACAATTATGAGAAGGGTATGACAACTCTTCAACCAGGAATTCATAACGCTCTTGATTTTCTTATGTTTGTAATAGAGAAGCAAGTGTTGCCATGGCATTTGCTGCTTTGTTATCATTTCTGGGAATCTGCTCAAAAGTGATTTCTACAAAGTACTTCTTGATATCATCCACCATATTTTTGTAAGGCATCAACTTTTCATAGTTTATTTGATAGTCATTATTGATTTGATTAATGACAAGCTGAGAGTCTCCAAAGACTTGAAGTTGTTTAATGTTCCATTTTGTAGCCATTTTGATAAATAGAATGACTACTCCTGATTTATGTTGTGTTCCTCTATTGATGTCTGCTCTTGATCCATGATGTGTTCCATTATTGATGTTTTCTCCTGGACTGATATTCAGGTGATGTATTATAAGATCTGGATCGAACCTTGGAATGTCTGTGTATGACCAGGTAAAATTGATTTGTCATCTTTTGAAGGATTTCAAATATCTTTTCCTTGCTGGTTCTGATAAAGAGATTGTTGTTGGATGTAGATCGATTGTGTCAATGATAACTATTGGTTTTATTAGGATAGATGACTTCTCTTGATAGTACATAGGTAAGGTGTCAAATCTCCCATCTTTCGGCACCTCGAGGAGGTTTTCACCAATAGATGTATCCTTTATTTTTACTTTTTCATGGTCTAATGTTGCCAATAAATGGTTTTTAGCATTATACCTGATATTGTTTTCTTTATTTTCATTTTTGCGATTAGGAGATTTGGCACCTATTTGACTTGAAGATACGTTAGCAGAATCCCTAGTGAAAGTTGTTGTAGGTTTGATTTCATTAAGATATAAGGATATGGCATGGTCATTAGGTAAGGTATCAATGTTAGTATGTCTTTTATTTTCCTAGTCCATAGGTTCAGGGTAGCTTAAGGATAAAGGATCTTCAAGTTGATATGTTTCACAGATATTGGGAGTCATGATAGAGATGTCAGAGCTTTCAGTAGGTATTTCCATGTCTAGGATGACACTCTCATCAGAATGACCTTGTACAAGAAAATCTTGATCGTCCTCGGTTAAGTCCATGTCAGTTGTATGTGATTCTGATTCAAGTAGGCTAGTTCCTAACATTTGTTCTGCATATTAGTGAACTACATCAACACCTACATTTGCTTCTTCCCTTTCAATTTCAAGTTGCTCTTGTTTGTTGTTCCATGATAATGAATATTCTTTGTTCCCTTGATCTTTTAGCTGTAGTTGTTCTTCCATGTTTGACAAAATTGATGCAAATGATTGTTCCTTGGATTATGTGTTTGAATATGCTTCCTCTCTGTTATGTGAAACAATGATCTCTTGAGCTGATTTTAGTTTATTACCACACTATACTGGATTTAAGTTGACTGATATTGTGATTTCTTGTCCATTGTATGGAAATTTTAAGCACTGATGACATGTTGATGGAATAGCTTGTATGTCCTGAATCCATGATCTCCCCAAGAGTATATTGTAGGGTAGGTCCTGATAACTCAATGATGAACCACTAGTACCAAACCGGTACTGAGAGGGGGGGGTGAATCAGTACAAGCACAAATACAGTCCAAAATCAGTTTGACAGCAAATACTCCAAATGACTGGCAAACAGGGACACCGGTTAAAACAAAGTGCAACTAGTAATGCCCAGAATAGCTCAAACAATCATAAACTGGTCACTCACTAAGCTTTCCTCTTAGCTCAATACTATAGTACCATTACACTCTCATGCTTGAATAGGTAAACTAACATCAAAACTTCATAATACTCCAAATGACTCCATGATGAACCACTAGTACCAAACTGGTACTGAGAGGGGGGGTGAATCAGTACAAGCACAAATACAGTCCAAAACCGGTTCGACAACAAATACTCTAAATGACTGGCGAACAGGGATACCGGTTAAAATAGAGTGCAACCAGTAACGCCCAGAACAACTCAAACAATCATAAACCTGTCACTTACTAAGATTTCCTCTTAGCTCAATACTATAGTACCATTACACTCTCATGCATGAACAGGTAAACTAACATTAGAACTTCATAACAGTAAGTTCAATATGTTTTATAGATAGGCATAAAATATAGAACCATCATATGCTCAATAGGTAATAACAATGCACCACAAGATAAAAGCATTACACATGACACACATATTTTTCACATGGAAACCCAACTAGGAAAAACCACGGTGGGGATGATTACCCACAAGTTGTTTTTGAACTCTTTTGAAATCCGCTCTGTTAGGAGCCTTGTCTGGTTAAAGACATTACAATAGGTTCTGCTAGGAACCGATCCTGTTAGGGATCACCTAGTTAAGGGATGGCTATAATACCTGGTTAAGGGTTAAACCCGATTAGGGTTACCTTATTAGAGGATTTCAAGAACTCAATAGCTAAAGGATATCCAAAGCTCTATAGCTTCTCCAAACTCATTAACCTCGAGTTACCCTATTAAGGGATTTGAATCAAGCTGGTTAAGACTACACTGTTAAGGGATTTTGCATCAAGCCCAATTAAGGCTACCCTGTTAATGGATTTCACAACTGTTGAAGTGGTTAAAGATCAACAAGAATTACAATGATTTGGTAACAACACTCAATGCTAATGCAGATCCATTTTGGCTCCTCTTCTCCTTCTGCACATTCACTTTGCAGGTATCTCTTCTCTCCTTTGTTCTAGCAAGTATCACATATCACTTCCCTTGGATACACACTCATAACTTTTTCCAACAACCTTAGAAAGAAACACAACATTGACCTTATAGAAAACAAACAGGTCGGTAGAAAAAACCCTAAACCCTAAACCTGTTAGGTTAAGCAATTCAAGTTGTTCAATCCTGACCATTGAATCATACTGCATTAAATGCAACAATCTTGAATTGATCTCAAGACATTCTCCATCATCCATTTTCCACCAATTTCATGGCAGCTGATAACCCATCACGCGTTATCACCATTTGATAGACTTCGCACATTCCCGAGGTAGATAGGAATAGTCTTCTTCATGCAAGATCCTTCACGCGCACAGAGCTTACATGGAAACATGATCTGTTCTCCATTATACTACTAACTCATCACACAAAGATCACCGATTGAGTCACACAGGCTTGAAGTACTCCAACTGGAAATCCTAAATTGGAAACTACCTACCAACCAGTAGTCACACAATGCTTCCATGTGCCGGTTCCCATAACTACATGCCAGTTCATCTTGAACAAATATGCCGCTTCACTTTTGGCATATAAACCGGTTCATACATATGTTGGTTCTCTCTTCTCACCTATCACTCGCCTATCACATGTGCCAGTTCACATCATGTCACATATTGACATCGATGACAACATACAATATCATTATGTCTTCATACTAGTTCACATAATGCCAACAATCTCCCCCTTTGGCATTGATGGCAATATACAAAGATATCTTCTCCGCTTCACATCTTCTCCCCCATTTGCTGCAGATATCTTTTCGCTTCACTCCTTCTCCCCCTTTGACAATAATGCCAAAGTGGAGGCATAAGCATCTCTATTCCAGTATGCTGCTCCCCCTGAGGAGTAGCATCCGTCAACACATCAATCGACAAAAAATTGACTTTGCAATACCTGACTGATGTGGAACAATTACTTTTAGTTCACCTCCTGAAGGGGCAATACCCCCAATTCACCTCTTAAGTGCACAAATGTAGTCTTTGGGAGAGGCTTGGTGAATATGTCTGCTAATTGCTCCTTACTGGAAACATGTTCTAGTACAATCTCTTTATTCTGAACCTTTTCCCTCAAGAAATGATACTTAAGCTCAAAATGCTTGGTTCTAGAATGTAAAACTGGATTCTTTGATATATTGATAGCACTTGTGTTATCACAGAATATACTTACCGGTTCAGATATAGGGATCTTGAAGCCTTCCAGTACATGCTTCATCCAAATTGTCTAAGTGCAGTTCATGAAAGCTGCAACATACTCCACTTCCACTGTAGACTGAGAGATACAACTTTGCTTTTTACTCATCCATGAGACCAGTCTACCACCAAGAAAGAATGCGCCACCGGTTGTGCTTTTCCGGTCATCCACATTACCTGCCCAATCAGCATCTGTGAACACTTTCAGATTGAAATCATTGATGTATGGGTACCACAATCCATAGTCAATTGTTCCCTTCAGATACCTAAGAATCCACTTGACTACAATCAAATGGGATTCTCTGGGACTTTTCTGGAACCTTACAGTAATGCCAACTGCATGTGCAATATCCGGTCTGCTATGCACTACATAATGCAACTTACCAATCATTGATCGATATTCCTTCTCATCAACCAGTGCGGAATCATCCTCTTTTGTCAATTTGCAATCGGTCACCATCGGTGTACCAACCGGTTTGCTATCTTCCATGCCAAAGGTCTTCAACACCTCTTTGACATATTTGGACTGAGTGATAAAGATTCCATCTTTCATCTACTGGATCTGTAGTCCAATGAAGAACTTAATCTCCCCTATGAGTGACATCTCAAACTCTTTCTTCATCTCATCAGCAAACTCATGACTCATCTTGTCATCTCCTCCAAAGATAATTTCATCAACAGAAACCTCACAGATCAGGATCTGATCTCCTTCAGACTTCATGTAGATATTTCTATCTTCACTTGTTCTCTCAAATCCAATAGTCACAAGATGGGAATGTAGGCACTCATACCATGCCCTAGGTGCTTGCTTTAGACCATATAAGGATTTATGTAGCCTGCACACCATATCACTATCTTCAGATAGGGAGAACCCATCTGGTTGCTCTATATATACCTCTTCTTCAAGTATACCATTTAGGAATGTAGATTTTACATCCATTTGATATACTTTGAACCCTTTAAAAGCTGCATATGCAAGAAGCATATGAACTCCTTCCAGTCTAGCTATAGGAGCAAAGGTTTCTCCATAGTCTTCTCCTTCTTCTTGAGCATATACTTTGCACACCAATCTAGCTTTATTCCTAACCACTGTGCCATCCTCATTCAACTTGTTTCTGAACACCCATTTGGTGCCAATGACATTTTTATGCACCACTCTGGGTACTAAGGACCATGTACCATTTTTCTCTATCTGATCAAGTTCCTCTTCCATTGCCTTGATCCAGTATTCATCTTTATGAGCCTCTTTGAATGATTTAGGCTCAAATTCAGAGATCATACATTTGTTTTCTCTGATCTTTCTTCTTGTAAGGATTCTTGCATCCTTATCTCCTATCATCTGCTTAGGATCATGATTCATCTTGACATACCAAGGAATGGTCTTAATTGGTTCTTCTTTCTTTTCCTCTTCATCCTCATCTTCATCAGTATCAGTGTTCACCAGTTCTGGAACAGTGTTACTGGTACTTGGTTGACTAACAACTGGTTCCCAAAAGGCTGCAACCGGTTCATTTACAGCTTTCTCATTGCCGGTTTCCTCAGTTTTCTCAGAGGATTCATCAACTCTGACATTGATACTTTCCATAATTCTTTGAGTCCTATTGTTGTAGCACTTGAAAGCTTTACTCTTGGTGGAATATCCTAGAAATATTTCCTCATCACATTTAGCTTCAAATTTGCCCTGATGTTCACTCCTCTTGATGTAACATTTGCTACCAAATACCCTAAAGTAGCTAACCACAGGTGTCTTACCGGTCCAATACTCATAAGGAGTTTTGTCCTTACCTTTCTTGATGAGTACCCAGTTCATAGTGTAGGCTGCAGTGCTCACCGCTTCTCTCCAAAAGGTGTGAGCTACCTTTCCTTGAATCAACATGGTTCTAGCTGCTTCAACCATAGTCCGGTTATTTCTCTCTTCTAGGCCATTCTGTTGTGGAGTTTGGGGGGCAGACATTTGTCTCTTGATGCCAAATTCTTCACAATACTTGTTGAATTCACCAGAAGTGAATTCCCCTCCTTGATCAGTTCTGAGACACTTGATCCTTTTACCTCTTTCCTTCTCCACTAATTCTTTGAAAGCTTTGAATTTCCCAAAAGCTTTAGATTTGTCTTTCAAGAATGTGACCCACATCATTCTTGAGTAGTCATCAGTGAGAATCATGAAGTACCTATCACCCTACACACTTCTAGTTTTCATAGGACCACATAAATCAGTATGCACAAGATCAAGCAAGTTGTCAACAGTGAAAGATTTACCTTTAAAGGTTGAGGAAGACATTTTCCCCAATTGACACTCTCTACACAAGGTATTATCCAGTTTGTTTAGCACCGGCAACCCTCTAACTGCCTTGATCTTACTAGCCTTCACAATGTTATCAAAGTTTACATGGCAGAGTCTCCTATGCCATATCCAACTATCATCAAGCTTAGCCATAAGACATGTACTTACATTTTCATTCAGATGAAATAGGTTACCTTTAGTCTGCATGCCAGTGGCCACCAATTTACCATCTTTTCCTTTGATTCTGCAAACTCCATTCTTGAATTCTAGAGTGAGGCCACTGTCATTTAGCTGGGCAACACTTAGAAGGTTGTGTCTGAGACCATCAACCCAGTACACATTGTCAGCACTACTCTTTCCATTCAGAGAGATGGACCCTCTGCCTTTGAGCATGCATGGTGCATCATTGCCAAAGTGAACCACACCACCATCATACTCCTCCAAGGATAGAAACTTACTCCGGTCACCAGTCATATGGTGAGAACAGCCACTGTTAATGATCCACCCATTGGAATTATCAAACCGGGAGACAAGAGCCTTCTTGTCAGCCACATCTTCCTTTACAGCAACAAACACAATGTCTTCATTCTCTTCATCTTCCGATTCCTCATCTATGACACCTTCGTCAATTGCTACAAAACAGTTTCTCCGGTTTCCTCCTTTGAATTTCCTGAACCTTTCTAGTTTGTCCTTATTTTTGCCATTAGGATAGTTTATAGCAATATGTCCTATCCGATTACAAGAAAAGCATTTCAAAGGTAGCTTACCTTTGTATTTACCAGTTCCTTTAGGAAGCTTCCTAGCAAGGAGAGCTTCAAATGCCATCAGAATCTCCTCATCATTCATTTCTCTGCTCTGACTAGGTTCCCCACTAGTGCTAGCCTCTTTTCCTTTTCTAGATGGTATAGCAGAGGCTTTAAATGCTAATTCAATCTTTTGAACACTGCCATCAAAACTATTTAGCTCATAGGTTGTTAACTTGGCTATGATGGAGTCCAAGGATACTTTAGACTTGTCTATTGATCTCAGCTCCTGAATAGTAGCAACCCTTATTGCATAGACCAACAACAGGGATCTCAGGACTTTACTTACCATAGTGGAATCTTCTATTTTACCACCTGCACTCTTGATTTCTCCAACAACCATTTTGATTCTTATTGCATACTACTATATGGTCTCTCCTTCAACCATCGGCATATCTTCAAACTTCCCCCTCAGGCTTTCTTCCTTAGCCTATTTTACATGTTCATCACCACCATAGATATTTTCAAGAGCATCCCATACCTCTTTGGGATTTGCCTTGTCCTGAACATCAATAAACTCAACATTGATAGACTATTGATGAGGGCTTCCATGACTTGCCCATTTTCTTGTATTTCTCTCTTTTGGTCATCGGTGAGAGTACCAGTAGGGACAACATATACATTCTCAACATAACTCTAGTGTTGAACACCCATGCTTCTGATGAATATCTTCATCCTATCTTTCCATATACCAAAATTTTCCCTGTTAAACTTTGGACCTACCCTCTTCATCATTTGGCTAGGATCTTTACCTCAAGCGGTTAAGCTTACAACACAGAGGACCTGGAGGCACTCTGATACCAATTGATAACTCAATGATGAACCACTAGTACCAAACTGGTACTGAGAGGTGGGAGTGAATCAGTACAAGCACAAATATAGTCCAAAACCGGTTTGACAACAAATACTCCAAATGACTAGCGAACAGGGATACCGGTTAAAATAGAGTGCAACCAGTAATGCCCAGAATAACTCAAACAATCATAAACCTGTCACTCACTAAGATTTCCTCTTAGCTCAATACTATAGTACCATTACACTCTCATGCATGAACAGGTAAACTAACATTAGAACTTCATAACAATAAGTTCAATATGTTTAATAGACAGGCATAAAATATAGAACCATCATATGCTCAATAGGTAATAACAATGCACCACAAGATAAAAGCATTACACATGACACACATATTTTTCACGTGGAAACCCAACTAGGAAAAACCACGGTGGGGATGATTACCCACAAGTTGCTTTTGAACTCTTTTGAAATCCGCTCTGTTAGGAGCCTTGTCCAGTTAAAGACATTACAATAGGTTCTGCTAGGAACCGATCTTGTTAGGGCTCACTCGGTTAAGGGATGGCTATAATACCCGGTTAAGGGTTAAACTTGGTTAGGGTTACCTTGGTAGAGGATTTCAAGAACTCAATAGCTAAAGGATCTCTAGAGCTCTATAGCTTCTCAGAACTCATTAACCTCGAGTTACCCTGTTAAGGGATTTGAATCAAGCCGGTTAAGACTACCTTGTTAAGGGATTTTGCATCAAGCCCAGTTAAGGCTACCCTGTTAAGGGATTTCACAACTGTTGAAGTGGTTAAAGATCAACAGGAATTACAATGATCTGGTAACATCATGTAGATCCATTTTGGCTCCTCTTCTCCTCCTACACATTCACTTTGCAGGTATCTCTTCTCTCCTTTGGTCTGGCAAGTATCACGTATCACTTCCCTTGGATACATACTCACAACTTTTTCCAACAACTTTAGAAAGAAACACAACATCGACCTTATAGAAAACAAACAGGTCGGTAGCAAAAATCCTAAACCCTAAACCTGTTAGGTTGAGAAATTCAAGCGGTTCAATCCTGACCGTTGAATCCTACTGCATTAAATGCAACAATCTTGAATCAATCTCAAGACATTCTCCATCATCCATTTTCCACCAATTTCATGGCGGCTGATAACCCATCACGCGTTATCACCATTTGATAGACTTCGCACATTCCCGAGGTAGATAGGAATAGTCTTCTTCATGCAAGATCCTTCACGCGCACAGAGCTTACATGGAAACATGATCTGTTCTCCATTATACTACTAACTCATCACACAAAGATCACCGATTGAGTCACACAGGCTTGAAGTACTCCAACTGGAAATCCTAAATTGGAAACTACCTACCAACCAGTAGTCACACAATGCTTCCATGTGCCGGTTCCCATAACTACATGCCAGTTCATCTTGAACAAATATGCCGCTTCACTTTTGGCATATAAACCGGTTCATACATATGTTGGTTCTCTCTTCTCACCTATCACTCGCCTATCACATGTGCCGGTTCACATCATGTCACATATTTACATCAATGACAACATACAATATCATTATGTCTTCATACCGGTTCACATAATGCCAACAGGTCCAAGTCTAGAACTTGGCATGCTATGTCCTTCTGCAAAGGTCCCACTGTGATGGGTAATACCACAACTCCTTTAGAGGGATTCTCTTCTTCATTATGTGCTTTGATTTTAATCTTTTTCAGAGGATCAACTACATCTTCTGAATAACCTAGAGCATAGACAAGACTCAATGAGCAAATATTTAAGCTAGCTCCCCCATCTATTAGGACACGTTTAACGAGCATTTTATGAATGAGGACTTCAATTTGCAAAGAAGTGCTATGGCGATGTTGCAAGGAATCAATGCTTGGATATGAAGTAGATGGGTTTTGAATAGGATCCTCTGAAATAGGTTTGATGGCCATTATGGATATCCCTTGGGGAACATCATCTTTAGGTGTATTATCTGGTGAGGATGTTATGGAAGGTTTTTGCACTTTTTTAAGAAGTGTAAGAATAGATGCCTTTGGAGAGTTAATTTGCTTATGGGGGGATGAACAATTTCTAGATATAGGTGTGTGACTGTGATCTTTTTCATCCAAATCTTTTAAGGAGCTTTTTAATAGTTGCATAAAAGAGCCACCTTTCTTTGGATATGTATTTGAATCCCTGTTAAGTTTTGACATGGTTGGATTTTAATTCTGGACTTGTTTGATTTCTCCAATATGTTGGCTTGTTATGTGTTCTTATCTTTTGCTTTGGTATGCCATGTTTCTATGATCTTCAGGTATTTCCAATGTTTCAGTGATCTTATGTCTCTGTGCTGCAATTAAAATGGGCATTGTGTTTTGAATATTTTTTGTGATTAAATCTTGCTTAATGTGCCGCAATAAGTGATCAATTGTTGAGGAAATGATTTTTTTTTTCAACTATTTACTTGTTTGCAAGTTTTTCGATCTTAGTTTTGGAATGCAAATTTTGTGATTTTTGATATGACCAAGTTCAAATAGGAATGATATATCCTATGATAAAGAATGAGGTTATTCTGATCAAGCGTTGTAGTTTCATGATAAAGGATGATTGATCCTGATGAGAAACTATATTTGAGTGATCAGTTTATCAAAGAGGGTGATAATGCACTTTAAGGTGTTTGATCTTTAACTTGTTTGAGGTGAATACTGGAAACCTTTGTGTGTCTTGCTCTTGAATCTATTTTTGATAGAAGATAATCTGATTAAATGACCCCACAAGATGACCTACTCTCTATGTTTGACTGTTTGAGAAATGGGTTGTTTTTGTTTTCTAATTTTGATGTATTTTACCAGAAACACTGACAAAATGACCAAGAACTCTGCTGTTTAGACCAGAAACGCTACTGTTTAGACTAGGAATGCTGACAAACTTACCAAAAATGTTGTTGTTTAGACCAGAAATGTTGTTGTTTGGACCAGAAACTCTGACAGACTTACCAAAAATGCTACTATACTGACCAAAAATGCTGACATACAGACCAGAAACGCTGACTGACAGACCAGGAACTCTGTTCTGCTATACAGTGACTCTAAAGTTCAAATAATGATATGTAGATTTAGCAAATTGAGTGTTTGAAATTAGGAGATTACAATTTTGACCCAACTCTGTAATATGCTCAAACTTTGAGAGTTAATGTTGAAATATGAGAAATTTGACATTAACACCAAGAGAGCTGATCTTTGGATTGAAAATGCGACTATTTGGACCAAAGGTGCGACCGTTTGGACTGAAAGAGCTAATGTTTGAACTATAAATGCTAATGTTTGGACTAAAAGAGCAACTGTTTGGACTGAAAACGCTAATGTTTGGACTGTAAATGCGACTGTTTGAACCGTATGTGAGACCGTTTGGCCTGTAGATGCGACTGTTTGGACTGTAGGTGCGACTGTTTGGATTGAAAGAGCTAATCTGCTGCAAAACTTGTGAATTTGACAGTTTGAAGTTTGAGTTTTCAATGTTTGTTGTATTTACATGGATGATATCTTGACTTGACTTACAAACACAAAAATCAGACTATATTTTTGTTTCAAAAGGTTTTTAATTGTTAAAAACACATCAATCAGTCTATCCTAAGGAGATTGGTTGAGAATGAAAACCTTTGCTTGTTGACTTAGGTACACACCCAATAGCTAATCAGAATACGGCCGCTGAGTCTCATGCAATGGATTCTCAATGCCGTATTATCTGACTTCAAATGCTAATGGGGGCACGATATGGCAAGTGTCTTGGGAGAGTTACTATCTCTCTTGCACAAAGATTATCACCCTTTCGGAGGTGAATCGGGTAGCTTCTATTTTTAAAGTTCTTAGTCAGGAATTCTATTTGAAATTACCCCTTGAATTCATGCAAGCATGATTGAGGCCTATAGCCCAACAAGGTACCGAAACAAGCTATAGTCATGTAAACGTGATTGAGACCGCGAGGCCCTACAAAATGCCTGATATGAGAGATCTCAAAAATAAAACTCAAATAATCCCATTCTTTGAGACTTTAATCATCAGAGACCTATTTATTATAGTGATTTGGAATGCTCAGGTCCAGCTGTACTCACTTGGGTTGTTCTCATAGGGTGATTACTTTTTCCCACTGTGACAGGCCCTCTAAAGATATGCAATTGAAAGCAAAGGATGAGTCTAGCTTTTTGATCACCTAAGAAAGGTGAGAGCATACTCACCTATCATCAAGACACGTAAGACATGTTTGTTAAATTCCATTGTAATTAGTCTATGTGCCTAATTTAACAAATATAAGTGCAAAATCCCGTAGCTGCAAACAAAGTTAGTAGTTTATATTGCATTCTTTGGCGGTGAAATAGTTTATGACTTTGGTCTTTCATAGCAAAATAAGTACCTGCAAAACCAACAATCTGCCAATTAGGTTCAGAAAAATGACAGTCCAGAAGCAGAAATGAGGAATGCAACATACAATATTTGCAAAATTAATAAAAAATTGAAAAGGCCATCACATGTGCCAAGAACACTGCTCTGCACACCAGAAACGCTGCTCTGCACACCAGAAACATTGTTCTGCACACCAAAAACATTGTTCTGCAAACTAGAAATGATGTTAAACAGACTGAACACGCTGATAAATTTGCCAAAAATGCCACCATACATACCAAAAATGCTAAAGTACAGATTGAAAGCACTAAAGTACAGAAAAAATTAAAAACAAAGTTGAGGAATCTCCAATAAATGTCATTTGAGGTTCCCGAACGCCACAAAAGAGGCTAAGAATGTGATTTGGGAGCCCAAGAGAGCTAATCTGCACTCCAAAAGAGCTAATCAACCTGTCAATGAAATTTCCTGCAAGCAAACTTGTTAAAGATCAAAGGGGCTAGGCCCCACGGTGGGTGCCAATTAATGTGATGCTAAAAATGTGGTTAGTATAAGAGGCATACACATATAATGAGACAATAAAATCATAATTGAAAAGCTTAATTTAAAAACTAAATCAAAGATGCAAACCATAAGCCTTCCTTGAAATGTCCCATTTTCCTCTATTCTTGAGGACCTTGAAGGTGTTGGACTTATGGACTCTCAGTGGAGCAATGACCTCCAAAGTGGCAACTCAATAGTTGAGTAGCTATTTGATCATGATTGACTATGAAAATGATATGAAATGCATGATGTAAGAAACTAGATTAACATGCTATGATAAATCCAAATGCTAATTACTAGGTAATTGAAATGCAAATTGCTTATAGTAACAATGCCTAAATTGATATGAGATGGGATCGATATGCCTATAATAACCATGCATAAGATGAAATGAGATGGGATCCTTATTGCTCCAAAATGAGGGGTATTTATAGGAGTTCCAAGGCCAAAGCTGAGGTGGCAAGAATCAGTGGTCTAGATTTGATCTGAAGATATCAAGGGCCAAGATTGAGGAAGTTGGAGAAGAGGTTGGAGGAAGGGACACTTGTCATCTCTATGATGACAAGTGTCAAGGAGCCTTGCTCATGAGAGGGCAAGTGTCCAAGGGAGGAGACATGTGGCAAAAGTGCCATGTGTCTCAAGGAGAAAATATCCACACCATGAGAGGTTAGGATAAGGAGGTTAGGATAGGGTTAGTTAGACCCAAGATTAGATTGAATGGGTTAAGTTAGGGGATGGTTAGGCTGGGTGGTTAAAGTTAGGAGCCATGTGCTCATTTGAATTTAGAAATTCAAATAATTGGAAAATGGTAATTAATCTCAACAAACTTGAGTTTGTTATCTTAATTAGGGATTAAAAGAATTTATTAATATGGGGAGACATTAATTAATTTAGAATTAATTAATCAAAGGGGATATGAGATGAACTATATAAATAAATCATTTAAATTTATTTATTAGTAGATGAATAGAGAAATTAATTAAATTGCTTGTGAATTCAATTAATTGGGAAGGGGAATTAATCAAATAACTGCATATTTAATTAACTATCTTCAGACCATTTTTAGGTGTATACAGAAATGATTAATACTGCCTGTTTTATGCAAGCAACATTGAGGTCATCTCAGTTCAATTATACCTCGATACTTGTGCTAACTTTCTATATCAAAATCTAGGAAAATAATGCTAAGATCATCATGGTTCAATTATACCATCGATGTTTTCACTCACTTCCCACATTTCAAAAAGCTCAATGATGACAAAAACGCAAAATAATCCAGTGACTGGTTTGGTCATAGTTTTCATAGCTTTGCATTTTTCATTTGCATTTTAGCTTGCATTTCATTCTTGCATGGGATCCTACAAGCTCCTTTTATCCAAGGTTAAATCTATCACAGGAATCATCAAAGTATCATCACAAATGTATACACAATCAGAATGATGACTCGTCTCTCTCATGATATTATCGACCCAATGAAAAATCTTATGCTATCTCTCTCAACAGAATCAATAACCAACATATCCAAATATTTTTGCAACTTGATATCAACAAAATGTTTGTTCTTTATCTAATCAACCTTATCAAATAAAATCAATCAATCAAACCTAAACGATTCTATCATGTCTTATACAGGATGTATCATTCCTAAAACCAGACTATCTGATTCTGATTCATGTCTTATACAGGATTTATCCTTCCTGAAACCAGACGTTTTGATCATGTCTTATACAAGATGAATCCTTCCTGAAACCAGACGCTTTGATCATCATTGTCTTATACAGGATGTATCCTTCTTGAAACCAGACTGAATATAATCAATCAAGATTTTTCAATCCTATCAATTTAATCAATCAAGATTTTTCAATCTTACCAATCTAAGCAATCAAGCTAATTGAAGACCTCGCATTTTCATCAAACACAGTTGCAGAGATCAAATCAAATCTATCGGGATATCAATCTTGAAAAACTCCAAAGATCAATTATCTCAATTGATCTCCCGAGGGGGCATCATCATACCAGAATTTAGCAATCAAGAGTTGGGGCATCCTATCAAACCAATACCATCATCAAAATGAGATTATTCTTTGAATCGATGCGTCATCACACCTCGCTTCAAAGAGGGGCAAAATGTATACACCTAAAAATGGTCTGAAGATAATTAATTGAATAAGCAATTATTTAATTAATCTCCCCTTCCCAATTTAATTGAATTCACTAAGCAATTTGATTAAATTTCCCCTTTCATCTACTTATTAATAAATCTAAGGATTTATTTAATAGGTTCATTTCATCCCCTTTAATTAAGTAATTCAAATTAATTAATTTCCCCCATCAAATCATTTCTTCTAAATCCATTAATTAATTAAAACAAATTAAATTCATGAGTTTTTGAGATTAATTAGCCTTTTCCTATTATTTGGATTTTTAAATTCAAATTCTCCTAACTTCTACCACTCCTAAACCTAACCATTCCTAAACTTAACCCATTCTACCTACCACCATGTCCCCTTTCATCCAACATCTTCTAGAACCTTGTGACACTTGTAACTAAGTGTTCCCTTTCATCTAAACTCTTCTAGAATCCTCTTGTAAAGCGGAATTTAAACATGTTTAGGGGGGATAGCTCGAACAATGTCAAGAGAAAGTGGGCTCGCAACATCAAATGTGGGCACACTAAACTTAGATTGATTCATAGAAGCAATTTGTTGTTGTAAAGAAGAGACAGTTTGTGCAAGATTGTTAATGGTCGCTTCAGTCGAAGAGTTCATATTAGATGTGTTAGATTGTGATGGAGGTGGTATGTTATTGAAAGAAGGTAGAGAGTAAGGTGGTGGGACACTATGATAGTTAGTCATAGGAGATGATTGGACAGGAGGAACACTACAAGGAGGAATGGAATGATTAAACGAATTGCCCCCTTGCGTCATGTTCATTTGTGGAGATATAATAGGGACACTCATTGAAGGAATGAATGAAGAAGTTGGATTCATTGAAGAAAGAGGGTTGATTGAAGAAGAAGGATTTCCCCCATGACTGGTGATCATAGGAGGAATGTCTTGTATTGAAGTAGTCATTATGTTTGATGTAAAAGTAGGTATACTAGCAATAGGAGTCGTCAAAGGAATAGAATGATTGACTTGAGTAGGAGGTTGTGTATAACCTAAGGTTTTGGCACAACTTTTCATAGGCATCACATTTGAATCCACAATGTGTGCAATACCACGCAAAATATCAATTCCATTCTTATCACTTTGAACCATACGTTTTAGACCCTCAATTAATGAAAGAGCTTCATTATCGGGGTATTCTTGAGACATCCATTGTCGAAAATCATCAAATTGGTTATCCAATTTTGAAAGTTGTTCTACAGAAACCTCATGGAGAGCTTCTTCATCATTAAGAGGATTAGAGGAATTACCCATGTCCTCGTTAAAAAGGCCATTCAAATTAGGTTCCATCTCCTCGGTAATTAAACCTTGGAAAGACTTAATTCTAAGGCTTCGTCTAGCGGGAATAGTGTAAGTAGGGCTTATTGTTGTAAAACTCATGCACTAAAGAGAGAGAGAAGATTTTGAATTTCAGATGTAGAAAGCTTCAATAAAATCAGCCAATCTCCTAGATTTAAGCTGTTAAATACAATCAGGACAATCTCCCGAAATTTCGGAAAAAATGTCCGGGACCGTGGCGAACGGAGTGCACACGGTCCTCGCAAATTTTTTCAAAATTTTCAGGGATGAAAGTTATGATGATTTTAAAGCTAATCTGAAAAAATTGAGTGATTTTACGATCTGTAGATAGGTCAAATTAAAGTTGCAATCTCAAAATTGAACCCTACCAAGATTGTTGAAAAATGTAAAATTTGAATTTTGAAAAAGAGAGGGAAACTGAAATTTTGAATTTTATGATTTTAGAGGGAATATTGAAAGCAATGCAGGCTTTGAAATTTAAAAGTTGACTCGATTTCATGCAAAATTCGAATTTGAAAGTGGAAATCAAGGTTGTTGCAATTAAACACCTAATTTCAAAAGTCACAAACTGTAAAAATTTGAATAAAGCACTGAAATTTCGAATGAATGCCAACACACTTTTCAGATTTAGGACTGTAAGAAACACAATTTTGATAGGAATTTCAATTTCAATGATTTTTGAATGATTAGAAGCCTCAGTCCAAGCAATCGCTAGACCAACTTTGACTTTAATTTTGAAAGTGTTAAATTTGATAAAATCAGCCAAAATTTTGGATTTTAGCAGAAAAATACAGTAAGATCTAGCTCCCGAAATTTCGGAAAAAATGTTAGGGACGATGGCGCTCGGGGTGCACACGGTCCTCGCAACTTTTTTCCAAATTTTCAGAGATGAAAGATATTGTGATTTTGTTGCGGAATCCAAAGTTACAGCCGATTTGGAAGTGTTTTGATCAGTGAAATTATCAGTCAAAGGTTGAATCAAGAAGGTTTAAAAAATTAGGGTTTTGACATTTAACCACTTAATTTTCAGAATTAAAGCACAAATATGAATTGACAATTTGCAATAGAAGGGTAGATCTGAAACAAGCATTAACAATTAAACATTTCACAAGTTTAATTACTAAAAAGAAAATTTTAGGGTTTTTTATGCAATCAACCTCTAAAATTTGCAAAAGATCAAACATGAAAATGTAATTAAGGAAACAAAATTTTCAGATCTAACCATGAATAATCAGAATGAGGATGTTCATGTCGGGTTCACCAAAATGTAAAGCGGAAAAATCAAACCCTAGTCATTCTCCCCTCCCCAACTCCAAGGAGAGAGAAGGGAGAGTCACTAGGGTTGATGGTTTTCACTTAGGGGAGACTTTACATTCAAAAGAGGGGTTGAAACCCACAAGGTCCAATCCCACGCAATGCAGGATTGGGTTCTAAATGAGTTTCAAGGGTCAAGACATCAAGGATACCCTCTTTTGTAAAGAATGTAGATAGAAAGATTGAACTAGGAATGCATGTAAAGTAGGAAAGATTTGCTTATAAATAGAGATAGGGATATGGGATGAAGCTGCAGACCTGGAATTAGTAGTAAAATGTCAAGGGTGCTGTTCTGCAAATTTGAGCGAAAGTTGACGGGACGATGGCGCCCGACGTGCACACGGTCCTTCGAAAAATCTGCGAAACGAAGGTGGATTTGTTCGTCTCTGCACAAGGATTCCAGATCTTCAATTACAGTCGCGTACTTGCAACCTACACATAGAAAAGAGAGGACGATTGGGGGGTTAGGGATGAGGGGTTTGCCTTTAGGTCAAACCCCGGTTTTGGAATTAACCAAGAAATGAGAATGCTGTAAATGTAAATGTTTGTAATGTAAACACGTACTGATACCTTGTTGTAAGAATGTTTGTATTCTTACATGCGAACGTGTAATGTATGTAGTATGTTGTATGTTGTAAATGATCTCCTCTTCAATGGTTGAATCCTTGTCTTGAATGCAACACTTAGCCTTGAATGGAGACTTAGAATGATCAATTGCTTGAAGGAATGCTTGAATGCTTGAATGCTTGAATGTTTCAATATCGCTTCCGCGCCTTTGCACACATATGTCCTCCTCCCTTTTGACAGGGGAAATATAGTTTATATACATGTCAATTAGGGCTGATAGACTGATTTTCCTAACCTTAGGCCGACCAGGAAACATTATTTTCCAATTTGCAAACTTAAAGACCCGAAGCCCCATAAGAGACCGGGCCCAAAATAGGGCCAGGGACCAGGGCGCTGGGCGCCATGGTCTTGGGGGACCAGGGCGCTGGGCGCCCTAGTCCTGAAGGACCAGGGCGCTGGGTGCCATGGTCCCACCTCTCGGGATATCAGGGTGCAAGGAGGATCAGGCCAAGGTGCTGAGAAATGCAGTTTTTGGTGTCATGAACAAGTTTCGGGGTCTCCATTTAGGTTCCATGTTGCATCGCCATCGTGAAGACCCAAATGCAGTTGAAATTGCAAGTGTCACAATTTTAGGATGCTACACCTCTTAACACTTGTCACCATAGAGATGACAGATGTTCCCTTTAATCCAACCCCCTTTGCCATCCTCCTCCAATTTAACCATTGATATCTTCAGATCAATCTTGACCATTGATTCTTGCCACCTCACCCCTAGTCTTGGGAAATCCTATAAATAGACCTCATTTTGGAGCTCAAAGGGTCCCAATTTCATATAATTTTTGCATATAATTTAATTCATATCATTTTCATTCAAGAATTATTACTATAGGCGTCTAGTTTATAGCTTATCATTTCAAGCATTGTTATCATGTTCAAATCTTAGCTTAATTGCATATTCATTCTAGCCTATTTTCTAGAATTATCATGAAATCATGTAGCTTAATCATGATATTCTTGCTAGATCATGCATTTTCTTCATTCAAATACTTCATCTAATTGTAGTCAAGTCACTAGAATTTGCATAATAAGATCTGAGAGCAAAATTCATACTTGTATTTACTAGGAGGCAATAAGTCAATTAGTTATGGTTTTGTCTTTCATTGTTTCAATTTACTAACCATTGCTTGTAATGATTTATTGAGTGCATTGTGGTTGCAGGAATAGGTACACTTCATAGAGAATGACATCAACAATATGAGAAATACCACACAACACATCAACACCAAGTTTATCACTTTGAACCATTCTTTTTAATCCTTCAATGAATGGTAGAGCTTCACTTTTTGGGTATTTCTGACTCATCCATTGTTGAATTTCAAATTGATTATCAATCTTCGCTACTTGGTCAACGAAAAACCTAGTTAGTGATTCATCCACATCATGAGTAGAACAAGGATAAACAAGGTCAACTGTAGGATTGGAAGAACCACCAACATCCTCATGGAATAAGTTATCCAAATTAGGCTCCATCTCCTTGGTAATTAAACCTTGGGAAGCCTTAATTCTACAACTTCTTCTCATGGGGATATTATAGGTCAGACTAATAGTAGTAAAAATCATGCACTAAGGGAGGAAAATTTAAAATTTGAATTTTGAAATAAATTAAACAATGCAAACTTTGGGTAAAAATGATTGTTCGGTAAATTGATTGGTGATTTTGAAAAGAGCATGCAACCCACTAGTAAATTTAAATTTTAAAAAATAGGGTTTTGTGAAAATAACCTCTTAATTTTTAAAATTTAATTTGAAATTGGATCTAAGATTGTAATTTGAAATTGAATTTGAATTAGATCTGAAATAATTAATCCAAAATATAGACAACCCACAAGCTCAATTTTAAATTTAAAAATTAGGGTTTTTGAAATTAACCACTTAATTTTTAAATTTAAATATGAAATTTGACTTGAAGGTGAAAATTTGAATTTTGAAATTGAAAAAAACTCAGATCTGAAATAATTAATCCAAAGTAAGAAATTGACAAGCTCAATTTTAAATTTAAAAATTAGGGTTTTGGTGAAATTAACCTCCAAATTTTTTATATTTACTTGGAAACCAAACTTGTAAATGAAAATTTGAATTTTAAATTGCATAAAACTCAAATTTGAGAACATAAATTAGAAATAAGGGTGTAAGGAGTCAGGTTCAGCAAAATGTAGTGGGTGAAAAATTAGGGTTTCCACCATGAGAAGGATGAAAACCACTAATTTTCCATCACATTCAAAAGAGGGGTGAATCCAATAGATTTAGTCACAAATCAATAATGATGAGGACTAAAATATTAATTGGATTTAAGGGAATGATGTTGATTTACCCTCTTTTGTGAATTGAAATGCTAAAATTAGGGAAAAGTGTTGAAAATAAAGGTAAAAATTTAGAAATAGTGAGATACAGTCATCAAATCAAGTCACACACCTAGATTTGAGTAATATATGTAGATTCGGACTAGATCCTCAAAAAAACTCCAAAAATGTCGGGACTACAACAATTGTTTCTCTGGTCTTCCTAACTTTTTGCATGCCAAAGAGGGTTGATTCATCTCTATAAATAATGCCTATTCTAAAGTTCACAGCTCTGTACTTGTCTATTGCACACACAAAAAGAGGCAAATAGGTTGAGAATAGGGGCTTGCCTAAGTCAAACCCCAATTTTGGAATTTACCATGAAATTTAGATAAAAGATTATTGAATTATTATAAATGAAGATTCTTCTTTTGAGGGAGATGCTGAATAATGAGTAAAAATAAATGATATACCTCTTTGTGAAGTTTTCTTTGTCTCCACAAGGGATTAGGGTTTCATGAAATATTTGATCAAATATGATGTAAATCTCCACTTCAATGCTTGAATCTTGACTTTGTTTCTACTCCAAGGCTTGAAGGAAGACTGATTACTTGCTCAATTGTTTGAATGTTTTCTCTAATGTGTGTATTGTTACCAAAATTTTGCACAATGCCAAATTTGGTGCCCTAATGAAGCCTTGCATTCATTTTGAAAAGGTCCAAATCATGAACCAGAAAGAAATGCACTATTTTTTCTAACTTGTTTGCTTCATGTGCAGATATAGGAAAGTAAGACAGCATGTGGGTTAAAATGTGGCTCCCACGAGGGTTGAACTCAACATGTTGTAGATCACAGAAAAATTTATGTTGTAGATCATAGAAACACATATGCTCCATTGCAGATGAAATTGTGTGGTTATTAAAACCTGAAGGCCAAAAGAAACTCAAAGAAAAATGCAGTTGGCCTGTGTAAATTTTTACTTGGGAACCAAAGAGGGTTTTAAAAGGCCTTAGAGCTTCCAAGTGGTTTTCAGTCGCCAGGCAGGAGGACCTTTTATCCCACATTGGCCGCATGGAGGGAGTTTATCATATTTAAATATATCGTCACATATAACTATAGTGTCAAAGCTTATGGGATTTTGGCAAGAAGAGGCAGCTCATGGCCTGGTGGACCCTGTGTGCACGCATCTCAAGGTGTCCTAATTTTGTGACCAGATGGCGGGAAGAGACTAAAGAGCAAGCAAGTTCAGGAAAGATCAATGGTAATCCAAAGGATCTAAGGAAAATCACTATACTTCTATAGAAATAATCTCGCTAGTTATCATAGCGACATGGCAACTAAGCATGTGCAAAAAAGGCAAAGGGAAGGTGAGCGGTTAAGAGGTTAAAGATCGAGCAGTTTGAGGGTAGATCAATGGTCGTCACTATACCGCAAGATAAAACTGCTCATTGGTTATCTCATGTGACTTGGCAAGTGATGATGTGGCCATCCAGGTGGACTTAGAATGAATAAGGATGTGCCACATGGTAGAGAGAAGATGAAGAACCATGGGCAGACCAAGAGTAAAGATCGAGTAGATTGATCACATCCAATGGTTGGGTGGACAGATCTGACGGTGGTTGCCATACCGCAAGGAAAAGTTGCTCGCCCAATTATCAATGCCACTTGGAGACAAGGTGGGTCATGGTATAGATGGAAGACAAAGTGGACCCGTGAGAAAATCAGAGGCTGACACATGGCAAAAAATCTACAGATGAGCGGATGTCTAAGTCAACCTTGAACTTGAACTTCAAAATGGTTCACTGGTTCAAAGTGGATCACCATTTCTAAATGGTTTAATAGTTCAAAGTTCATTAGTATCGCTCATTCCCGTGGGCCCAGGAAGATAAAACAAAACAAAGAGACTAAAAGGCAAGCAAGTTCCTGATAGATCGAAAGTCGTCGCTATACTGCAAGATAAAAATGCTTGATGGATAATCAGAGTGACTTGGCGACAAATAGTGGGGCCTGCTAAGAAGTTAGAGAAAAATTTAAATGCAAGAAGCCATGGTTCATGAAGGCAATCCAATGGCTGGCAAATAAAAATTGCACGGTGGACTCAGAACTGGTTGTTCGAACAGTGAAAATCCCGCCAAGCAAGAGGGTGATTTCTACATGAAATATTAATGCAATTGATTATCTGAATATGCAAGTGTTACATACCGTTGGAAAGCTCACGAAACAGGGAGATCATTTCCATAACCATTTTTAATAGAAGTTTTCAACACAGAGAGAAGTTGCCAAGGGATGCATAAGATTTTCTTAGTGGGATTTCTTTTAAATATAGTCACAATTCAGTTCATCATGCAGCTTTCACATGGGGATAACTATTTTTTGCATTTAGATATACAAATTTTCTTACAAGAGCATCAGTAGCAGTCCTTTTGAGCAGTAAAGATTATTATTTTACAGATTATGCATGAGTTTTTATGCCATTTTTTGGGGTAGATTCACCTAGGGCTTTTCTCATGCAATGTTTTAAGGTTTTTGAAGGGGATTCATCATGCTTTCTATATATTCCTTACCTCCTTCTTTTTTTCCCTTTGGTTCTTTCTTTTTTGCATACATATTTTTGCAAAAAGGCATTGTAGCTCAGTAGTATTTTGAGTTTTTGTAACAACAACACTCCTTTATTTTTCAATAATATAGCAGCAAATTTTCCTTCTTGATACTTCTGGTATTATCTAGTGAATGAATGATTTAATAATTTCCTGTGATTTTTGTCCTCTAATTTATCTCATTCAGTCAATTTGTGGTGCAAGGAGATACATGTTAGTTGCAGGTTCTAGTTTGTGTTAGTTGATTTTAATAGCTTGAAGCTATGAAAACTTATTGTTTTCCTTTATGCATGGATTAAATTCATCCCTTTCTAGGAAATGTTTATGCATCTACATTTTTAGTTGAGTTGTGAAGCAATCAAGGTTATTTGTTGACGGTTTTGTGAGTTAAGTAGGTTGCAGATCCCAAATTAGATATTTGGTGCATCACCTTCATTAGAATAAATTTTCATTACATGCAAAGCCTTCTATCCCTTTCTATCCCTTTTCCTATCAGTAGTATTTACAAGAGATTCACCAAACAGGAAGCCGACCTGATCTCCAAAGATTCGCCTTCACTTTGAGCAACCCACAGGCTCAAAGGTGTTTCCATGTTTCACAGGATTGATTTTTTTCAAACTTAGCATCACGGGTGCAATCCTTAGTGACAACAGTTTTTGGCACACCCAGTGGGAAATGTTTGAGCTATCACAGCTCAAATAAAATCCATTTTTGTTGTTGTTTTGGTATTGACAGCAGCATTTCAGCCTATTAAGGTTATTTTTTTCTAAATACCTGGCAACTCTATTTTTCAATTTTATGTACAGAATAGGTCTTAACAGCATATGAAAAAGTATCAAACTAGACAAAGTGAGGATTTGGTTGAGCATATGGAGCTACCACCATCACAAAGAAGGTCAAGGACAATGAAAAAGATAGAAAAAGCAACAAATTTAGCAGTTGAGTTTCTAGAAAGTTTGTCAGTTGAAGTCTTTCTTGAAATTCCAGATTCTAATCTTCTGTCTAATTCTTCTCCTCCACCTAATAATTCTCAGCCCAATTTTGCTACCCGCATAAATTCTCTTTTCGTAACTTCTCCAATTCAGCTATCTATTACCTAGAATCCACTAGTAAATCCTCCAATATTTGCAATGGTCGTACCAAGAGCACATGCTTTTGTACCCTTCAATGGAGGTAGCCCTTTGAATTTGATCCAACATGATCCTATACCAGGAGAACCTCTGAAAAGTCTTCCTAGTTTCACTGGTAAAGACCACGTTACACCCATTAAGCACATAAGAGATATAGAATCTCTATGTTTAGTTCACCATATAACCCAAGAAAATGTAGCACTCGGGCTACTGGCAACATCATTCAAAGGCAAAGAAATTCAATGGTTTAGGGGTTTGCAAATTAATTCAGTTATTGATTGGGATGATTTGGGTGATAAGCTAACAAAGAAGTTTGCAAATAAATCTGATCACCTATCATTGGTTGAGCAAATGACCACTATCAAGAGGGCACCACAAGAGCAGATGACTGATTTCAATTACCGTTTTGAGCGAAACTAGAATAGAATTCCTACAATGGTAAAACCCTCTCCTAAGCATGCATTTTTATATTATTTGAGAGCTTTAAATAGCGATATTGTTGTTATGATTCAATCTATGGGTGGGGTTACATTACCACCATCTTATGATATATCTATTAGAGCATAAAACAACCTTATACAAGCTAGAAAAATTGCCCCTAGGCCTCCTATGCCTATTTTTCCTAATATACAACCATTGATGCCTTTACAAGTACCTCCTATAGCTACAATACCTGCTGTTCCAGCACTAGGTTTTCAAAATTATGTTCAAAATAGTGTTGTAGAAGACTCGTCAAAGCAACTACAGACATTACAAGAGATGTTTATTAAGAATGTTGAAGCAACTCAACAAATCCAACAGACTATGCAAAATTTTGGCAATGAATTGGTGAACCTCAAGAAGTCAGAACCAAAATCAAAGGTATCAAGCCCCATATCAAGCTCCTTATCAACCCAATAGGCCTAACTACCAAATTGATGCTCAAAATCAAAGGAGGAACTACAACAATAGGCAAAACCAGTAGTATAATCAAAATACTACTAGCAATTCTAAAGAAATTGTTCCTACTCAAAACAATATGACACAAGAGTGATGTTTTCCTTGCCAACAACCTCATAATCAAGCATCATGCCAAAATGCAATGAATGCTCAATCACAAGCTTTGATGGTTTAGAATAACATGTCTTATTAGGATGCAGGTATAAAGAAGAACTAGAAGGTCCTGAGGTGGCTATGATGAATTGGAAAGGTGAGGAATCTTGTGGAGTTAATCATCCGCAAGCACAAAATAGACCTTTTTCACCTGTTGCGGAAAATAAAAGGTCAAAGAAACGAGCTATTGACATTGGACAACAAGCTGCAAAAAAACAATAGCAAGCTATAAATAATGGACAACACCAAAATAAATCTGGACAACAGCCAGATAAAGGACAACAACAAGCTTCTACAAGTCAGCAAGTTGTTAGTACACCTCCACCTGTCTAGAATGTGCAAATTTTACCAAGAGGACATCCTATAGAACCTAAAGAACAACAAAAAGTTCAATCTCAGTTAAAACCAGCTCACCAAGAGCCTGTTGTTTCAAAAGTAAAACATAAGGTTAGTGGTGTTCCATTTAATATTGTTGAATCTATGGCAAAAAATAATGTTTCCATGACAATGATAGATGCATTGCGAATTCTTGGATAAAAGGAATTGTTGAGAGACAAATTGGATAAGCTTTCCTTGACTAATGAGCCTCAGAAAGATCAACCCATAGTTGCATTAGCTAATGATATCCCAGTTAAGAATAATCAGCCAATCCAAACACCAAAGCCTCCTCCATTTTTTGTAACATTGATAATTGGCAACCATCTAGTCGATAATTTCTTGATAGACTCAGGAGTCAGTAGTTCAATTATGCCCAAAGACCTTGCAGATAAAATTGGTCTAATTTATGAGTCTATTTCTAGAGGAGTTGTACAATTAGATGGAACAACAGTTAAGTTAGTTGGATTGGTCAAAGATCTTGGTTTGACCTTGCATGCTTGTCCTAATTTTTTAATACCTCAAGACATGTGCATAGCTAACTTACCTCCACACTTTTCTATATGCCTATCTAGAGATTTTACAACAAAATTAGGAGGATACCTTTATGTTGATTGGTCACACTTGTTTTTTAGAACCCGGTATGGTACTAAGGTTACCATTAAGTCAGAACCCCAAGCCACTTGCCACTTAGAACCATATACCCCAAATCCTATAAATGTAGATCTTGCCATCAGAGACCATGAGGAGTTACCACCTATGTAGGATCCAGATACACATGTTCAAGGCATACCTAATGTGAATTTGGATGAGTGGGAAATCCAGAATACTGCCAAAGATCCTTTCATCAGCATGGATGAAATAGGTCTTAGTGTTTATATGATTCATGAGGAGGATTATGTTATTCCTAAGCTTGAAAAAGAGGATATTCTGCTTGACCTGCAGTTAGAACAACAACAAAATCAAGTTTGGCAACTTTATTTTGATGGTTCAAGAGGTAAGAATGGTTCCGGAGGCAGTGTTATGTTAGTTTCACATGAAGGTATGAGATACTACACTACTTTCAGATTTTCTTTTAGTTGTACAAACAATACAGCTGAGTATGAATCATTAACACATGGCTTAGAATGGGCTAGGTAGAAAAAAGTTAAATGTTTACAAGTTTTTGGTGATAGTGAACTAGTTGTGAACCAAGTAAGGAATATCCATGTCACCAAGAATAATGTTTTGAAAATGTACAAGCATAGAATTTGGGATTTAATTGAAGACTTTGATGCATTTAATCTGTTGTCCATACCTAGAAGTCAAAATAAAGAAGCAAATAGACTTGCTGTCTTGGGTGCTCAATTTGACATACCAGATGAGGTAGGAAATATTGATAGACAATAGTATGTTAAAGTTGCAATAAGGCCCCCAGTTCTAGATAACACTATTAATTGGCAATTTTTTGACTCGGATGAGGAGATTACTAATTTCCTAATTGAAGAAGCTGAGTTTTTTGCTGGAAATCAGCGTAAGTTCAATGATCAATATGAAAATAAGTTTCTCCAATTGAAAACTAATAAGCTATCCAAGGTACTGGTAACCCTTGAATCTATTTTTAATACAGATGATCAGTTCAGGAAGGATAAAGGTAGCATGTTTGTGAAGGAAGAATATTATGAACCTGTTGAAATATTCAAGGACAAGCTACTGAAAATTGGCAAGGTATGTACCCCTGAAGAAAAACATGCTTTTGTAAAACTTTGTTAAGAATTCAATGACATATTTGCATGGAGGTATGAAGTTTTGAAAGGATTTCATCCTCATTTAGCCCAACATACAATAGAGCCGGTAGATAATGCAAAACCAGTAATGCAGAAACAAAGGCCTCTTAATCCAAAATTAGAACATCTTATGAGGACTGAGTTAAATAAGTTGATTGAAGGAAACATCATATTTCCAATCAAGAAAACATCCTGGGTGTCCAATCTAGTTCCCGTTAGAAAAAAGAATGGTGAACTGAGATTATGTGTTGATTTTAGAGACCTAAATAGAGCATCCCTGAAAGACCATTACCCGCTGCCCTCAATGGAGCAAATTTTGCAGGTTGTATCAGGCTTAGAGAGATTCTCATTACTTGATGGTTATTCAGGATATAACCAAATACTAGTCAAAGAAGAAGATCAGTACAAAACAACATTTACCACCAAGTGGGGTACAATGGCTTATAATAAAATGCCATTTGGACTGACCAATGCAGGGGCAACATTTCAATGTGCAATGGTTATGGCAATTTCAAGGCCTGATTAATAAATTTGTTTTGGCTTACCTAGATGATGTAAGTATTTTTTCTAAAAAGGCTAATGAACATCTTGACCATCTCAGATAGGTATTTGAGAGATGCAGGGAATATGGAGTTTCATTAAATCCCAATAAGAGCATATTTTCTATTCATGAAGGCAAGTTGATGGGATATATTATTTCAAAGCATGGGATTTCAATAGATCCTGAGAGGATCACAACCATACTTGCATTTCCATTACCAACACATAAGAAGGGACTCCAGAGTTTCATAGGTATGATTAACTTTATCAAAAGGTTTATTCCTAATATTGTAGCATTGATGCAGCCACTAACAACCATGCTTAAGAAAAACATTCCTTTTCAATGGGCTAAGGAAGGTAAGAATAGTTTTGAAGAAATTAAAAAAGCAATTGCAGCAACCCCTACTCTCATTAATCCTAATTTTAAGAAAGATTTTATTCTATATGCTTTTGGGAGTGAAGATACTATTTCTGCAATGTTGTGTCAGCAAAATGATGAAGGCTTAGAACAACCAGATGCTTTCTTTAGTCATATTTTGCATGATTATGAGACTAGATACTCATTTGTAGAAAAGCATTTGTTAGCAGTAATAAGAAGTCTTAAGAAATTTAGGCACATGCTCTCTAACAATAAGATTCAGCTTATGGTTTCTCATCATATAGTGAAAGAGGACATAAATGACAAAAGGGCAAGTTGGATTACTAAGGCAATGGAATATGACATATCTATCAAGGTAACCAAGCTAGTTAGAGGCAAGGGTTTATGTGAACAACTTGTTGGAAGTACAAAAAATAGTAAAGAAGAGGAGCAACAAGTTGAAATGGTGCTTAATAATCAAGAACAACCTACTGCCCCAGCATTGCCAGTCACTTGGAATCAGTAGATTGCCCATTATTTACAAACTAGTGGCTGTTTGGAAGGCTTAGACAAATCAAAATGAAGGCATTTCAGGTTACAAGCCATTCTTTATGCTTTAATAGATGGTATTTTGTTCAAAAAAGATTATAACGAGGTTCTATTAAGATGCATTGAGCCAGATCAGATAGAAAAAGTTCTAAAAGGATTTCATGAAGGACCTGTAGGAGGTCACTTTGTAGCCATAACAACAGCTCTAAAAATTATGAGAGTTGGTTATTATTGGCCTGAAATGTTAAAGGATGCTCACTCATGGGTGAATAAATGTGAAAAATGTTCGTTGTTTGCAGGCAGACAAAGGCTGGTAGCCTTGCCTTTGCAACCAATTGAAGTAGAGCAACCTTTTGCAAAGTGGGGGCTTGATTTTATAGGACCTATTAATCCACCTTCAAGTGAAAGTCACAAATGGATTCTTAGAGCAACTGATTATTTCACAAAGTGGACAGAAGTAGTTCCATTGAAAGAAGCTAATGAGTCTTTTGTTATGAATTTCTATCAAGACTTAATGTCTAGGTTGGGTACCCCAAAATCAATCATTTTTGATAATACTTTAGGTTTCATCGGTATTAGAGTTTTAGATTGGTCAGTTAAGCATAATATATATTTGAATACTTCATCCAATTATTACCCTCAGGGTAATGGACAAGCAGAATCAACTAACAAGAACTTGATCAACATCATTAAGAAGACCATTGTTGAGAATCAAATAACTTGGCATGAAAAGCTCAAGTTAGCCTTTTGGGCTGACCAAATTACACCAAAGAGATCAACAGGTAACTCTCCTTATGTTTTAACTTATGGCAAAGAAGCCAAGTTACCTATTTCAGTTGAATTGCCAACTTTGAATTATGTAAAAGAGTTTGAGTTACTCGAAGAACATCCAATGCAGATTAGGATTGCTTAGCTTATGGAGTTAGAAGAAACTCATAGGGAAGCATACAAAAAATTATAAATTCACCATACTCAGATGAAGAGAACCTTTGATACAAAAGTTGTACCATGCATATTTAATCAAGGTGATCTTGTTTTCAAGTGGGATGAGTTAAAGAAAAAACATGGTAGGCATACCAAGTTTGATGCCATGTGGGATGGTTTGTATGTTATCACAAAATACAAACAACATAATGCTTTCCATCTTGCTAAATTGGATGGAGAAGTGTTGCCAATCCCTGTCAATGGGATTCACCTCAAATTATGCTATTGAGTACTAACAGTTTGCATATGTACATAGTAGAATAGTTGCAGTTCTTTCTTTTCAACAGTTGTCAAGCTCAACTATAAGCAAAGTTGTAGTAGTTTAAATTGAATAAGTGTTTTCAAGAACATCACAGTTTGATTTTTCAGACTGTTTTTGTTTCTATTTTCCTTAAGTGTAGATTGCACAGTGTGTAGGCTCAACTATATGCAGAGCCTTTGTAGTTTCCTTTTTCACTTTTGTTTAGAATGTTGAGATGTAGTTCTAGATTTTGAGAAAGGCAAAATTGACTCAATGACCAATGGATATGCTAGGCTACTGGATTCTACTATTTAGCAGGCAAACACCCCTGAGAGGTTGCCAAAAATGTTACCAAAATTTTGCACGATGCCAAATTTGGTGCCCTAATGAAGCCTTGCATTCATTTTGAAAAGTTCCAAATCATGAACTGGGAAGAAATGCACTATTTTTTCTAACTTGTTTGCTTCATGTGCAGATATAGCAAAGTAAGACAACATGTGGGTTAAAATGTGGCTCCCAAGAGGGTTGAGCTCAGTATGTTCTAGATCACAAAAAAAATAATGTTGTAGATCACAGAAACATCTATGATCCATTGCAGATGAAATTGTGTGGCTATTAAAAACTTAAGGCCAAAATAAATTCAGAGAAAAATGCAGTCGCCCTGTGTAAAGTTTTACTTGGGTACCGAAGAGGGTTTTAAAAGGCCTTAGAGTTTCCAAGCGGTTTTCAGTGACTTGGCGACAAATACCGCAAGATAAAAATTCTCGATGGCTAATCATAGTGACTTGGTGACAAATGGTGGGGCCCGCTAAGAAGTAAGAGAAAAATTTAAATGCAAGCGGCCATGGTTCATGTAGACAATCCATTGGCTGGCAAATAAAAATTGCATGGTAGACTCAGAACTGGTTGTTCGAACAGTGAAAAGCCCACCAAGCAAGGGGATGTTTTCTACATGAAAGATTAATGCAACTGGTTATCTGAATATGCAAGTGTTACATACCGTTGGAAAGCTCGCTAAGTAGGGAGATCATTTCCACAACCATTTTTAAGAGTAGTTTTCAACACGGAGAGCAGTTGCCAAGGGATGCATAAGATTTTATTAGTGGGATTTCTTTTAAATATAGTCACAGTTCAATTCATCATGCAACTTTCACAAGGGGATAACTATTTTTTCACATTTAGATATGCAGATTTTCTTACAGGAGGATCAGTGGTAGTCCTTTTGAGTAGTAAAGATTATTATTTTACAGATTATGCATGAGTTTTTATGCCATTTTTTGGGTAGATTCACCCGGGGCTTTTATCATGCAGTGTTTTTAGGGTTTTTGAAGGGGATTCATCATGATTTCTATATATTCCTTCTCTCCTTTTTTTCCCTCTGGTTCTTTCTTTTTTGCATACACATTTTTGCAAAAAGGCATTGTAGCTCAATAAATAGTATTTTGATTTTTTGTAACAACAACACTCCTTTATTTTTCAGTAATATAGGAGTAGATTTTCCTTCTTGATATGTCTGGTATTATCTAGTGAATGAATGATTTGATAATTTCCTGTGATTTTTGTCCTCTAATTTATCTCATTCAGTCAATTTGTGGTGCAAAGAGATACGTGTTAGTTGTGGGTTCTAGTTTGTGTTAGTTGATTTTAATAGCTTGAAGCTATGAAAACTTATTGTTTTCCTTCATGCATTCATTAAATTCATCCCTTTCTAGGAAATGTTTATGCATCTACATTTTTAGTTGAGTTATGAAGCAATCAAGGTTATTTGTTGAAGGTTTTGTGAGTTAAGCAGGTTGCAGATCCCAAATAAGATATTTGGTGCATCACCTTCATTAGAATAAATTTTCATTACATGCAAAGCCTTCTATCCCTTTCTATCCCTTTTCTTATCAGTAGTATTTACAAGAGATTCACCAAATAGGAAGTCGGCCTGATCTCCAGAGATTCACCTTCACTTTGAGCAACCCACAAGCTCGATGGTGTTTCCATGTTTCACAGGATTGATTGCTTTTGAACTTAGCATCACAGGTGCAATCCTCAGTGACAACATGTATAATAATTTTCAGATTGATGTGATGTTCAAATGTGAGGGTAATATTTAGATACTAGTTGATTTATTAAAACTAGTTATTCTTTTTTGCTTATTTTAGTTGTGTACCTAGTTTAGCTTTTATGCGTCTAGTTTAGCTAGAGTTGATTTTTATTTAGCTCCTCATTCTTTCACTTTAGTTCTCCTAAATTTAGCTTTGTGATTTATTTATAAGTATCTCATTCTACAATTGTAACCCATCTTGTAATTTTATATTATTTTCTTCTGAATAACATAGCATTCATTTGTGTAGCTCTCATTTGTGAAAGGTGTTCTTGTTTGTCATTTGATCTTGCAGGTGCTTGTGTTGTAAAATTCAACATGGTATCAGAGCATTGAAAATTCAATAGTTATGAATGTTAATTTATGGATATTACTGGCATTGCTAAAAATAACATGTAGCAAGAAGAACGAGTTGGCTATAGCTGTAACTCTATCATCATGTGTGGGAGAAGAAAATGTGGAAGAGAAGAGACCCAGCTGAAGGAGTGTCCTTGTTGACTCTGTCTTTCTAGAAGGTTTTGAAAGATAATGCATCATAAAAACCAATGAAGTTGTGCATCATAAATTTTGAATTGATGAAGCAACCATGTTCCCATTTTAGTGGTACTACTCAATAAAAGAGTTTGTTGTGAAACAAATTCCTATAGTTTTAATCTATTAATCTATTTTTCTTCTTAAAATAAACCGCCTTAGTGTTAGGGAGAAGCAACATTTGGCTAGAGTCAATTGGAAGAAGTTGATGGCATTCTTTCTATCAATGATTTAAATAGGGGAAAGTGTCATTCTAGTTAGAATCTTCTATTATTAGAAATTAATCTAATTTTGTATTTATTAGTTGAATATATAATGTAAACAATATAGATTGTGTTATAGCTAGATCTTCCATGTTAGCATTTTCCTATTTTGTGTGTGTGTGTGTGTGTGTGTGTTGGTGTGTGTTTTTGTTAACAGATTTAGCCTTTCTTAATTTTATGAAAAATGACTCATGTATGCCCTTAGCTTTGTGAAAGACAAAAAGAACCAACAGTTGGATAATTCAATGAATTGTTTATCCTATATGTGTGTGTATGTGTGTGTGTATGTGTGTGTGTGTATATATATCTGTGTGTGTGTGTGTGTTGGTTAATAGATTTATCCTTTCATAATTTTATTAAAAATGACTCATGTATGCCCTTAGCATTGTGAAAGACAAAAAGAACCAATAGTTGGGTAATTCAATGAATTGTTTACCCTCTGCATAAGGGAGTAGCTACCCATATAATGTTCAATGAATTTTTAAACACACACAATCATTAGCTTCACTTTTAACCAGAAAGAAAAAGAATAAGGATTTTCACATTCATCGGTCAGCACCACATGAATGCCAGGAAGATAAACAATCTATATGTAAACCCACAGATTTATGATCAAGAATAACTTTACTTCATAAACTAAAATTAATGAAATGATAAAATCATGGACTCTGATTGAGTCTCTCTCATGTCTCACAGGACAAGGGGAATTAGATCCATGCAATAATAACAACATAATTACTCATTATATTCATTTGCAAACTTATGAAAGAGGATAAGCAAAGAAGCAACAGATTCAACACAAACAGATTTATCCCAACAGAGATTTTTTTTTCTGCATTCAAATGCACAGATTTGAAAGTTACTGAAAATGTCTAATTTTATTCACTGATAAAAATGCCTTCCTTGACAATCCACAAGTATCTAAAAAAAGTCTATTAATCTAATCAAAATTTCTCCGACCCTTTTTTATGTCTTTTTCCATAAATATATATCTAAAACTTTCTACCCTAACCACTCGGTAACCACAAAGTTACACCACTCTGCCTGAGGGTAAGTTTAAATAGTTTGTTTTTTAAACTAACTTATAAAACCGTTTATTGGCTAAAAAAAACACAAATAAAAGAAAACACGTGAACAATTATCTCACTCATGGCAATGGGTGACCAGTTTGATCCTTCTTCCACTCCATGAATGCTTTCGTGAATTGTTGGATGATAGGTTCATTTGGGATACCCACGTGTAGAATCCATTGTTGCCAAACTTCTTTATCATGACACACCTATTTTACCTTATCAACATGGTTTTTCAAATGATCTATGCATAAAAACAGTAAAGATTCGATTTTAGCAATAGTGGAGAAATCTTTCTTTGTGACCATTGTTGCATCCTAACCATATCAGTTTGTACTTCATAAGATTTTGTTATGGTTTCAGTGGTGTCAATGGTTTTCCCATCCTCTATCAAATATTTCACTCCAATGCATTTCAAATCATTAAGCATGTTTTGTATTAACTCAGACAATTCTCGTGCAAGTCTAACGAATTCTTCATAGCCCTGTTTGATTACATAATTTCTCCATTCTATGTTCTTTTTGCAAATGTACAGAACATTATCGTCGAATCCCTGTATAGGATTTTCTACGAGGAACTTCATTACACCATTATTTTGAACTTCTTCCATGTGAGATATTTTTTTGGGCCCATTTGACATCTTTATTCTTCCAGGTTGTGTTTTCCTTTCCCAATTCTCAGATAACTTTTGCAGCATCCTCATACACCTTGCTCAAATGCCCAATATATTATTTTCCCTCTTTCCTGACTGTATCCAACCATTCCAGGAACACCCCATGCACCATCTTATTCCTTTGAACCTCTACGACTAGCTTCTGATTGCTAGGGCAATCAGGATCAAAGAGTGTCGGTTGTGTAGATAAAGGTTGGGGATCTAGCCCATGAATCACATTAATATATTTTGCCATTTTCTCAAGGTTTCTTTCCGTTCCTTTTTATCTTTTTCATCCTTCCAGGTTCTCATTATGATCTTTTTAGTGGAGGCTTCAAGGTGAAGGACATATGTGTCTCATGAAGCTACACCCATATTCACCTTTTTGATAGAAAAATCCTGGACTATAAGGTCCCTTGTTTTCTCATCTATCAATGGATGTGTTATCTTTGCAGTGCAATTCCTAATGTCAACATCAAATACAATCTTTGAAATGGTTTTTAATTTGTTCACTTTGGGGGTCTTCGCCAAGCATTTTCTCACCATATCTTCCAAAAGGACCGAAACTGGAACTATGTTCCTTTTCTTGTTGGTCAAGGTATTTTCTAGCCAAAGAGTTCAAGAGCACACAAAGGTTTCATATGAGATGACTTTAGTTTCTTATTAATTTCTTACTACCAATGTGGTAGTAGTGTTTGCCAAAATATCCACCTGTTGAGAGTCATTGGTATCATGAACATTTAACACCTCCAAGTTTTGATGAGTTGAAGGATCTTCTATTTCAGGAGATGCTTCTAAATCAACTACCAATGAATACATAGGAGATTTCTTTGCTCCGCTTTTGGTTCTAAGCCTGGTAACCTTGGTAGGAACTGGTTCTTTTTTAATTTCAACTCGCTTGGCACTCTAGCTAACTTTGGTATGTGTTCTAGATGATCCTGAAACACAAGAGGTAACATAGGAGTTAGCCAATGGGACTTCAAGGGATGAGGTTGAACCTTTCTTTGAGCCTTTTCCCATTCTTTGCTCTCTTAGCCACTTTTCAGTTCTTCTGATAACTAGGAACATCCTTATTTTGATCTGGTCCTCTTCATTATTTTCCCATTCCACCTATGGAATAACTCCCTTCTGCCTATCATCCACAAATGAAGGATCCATCAGTTCACTTTCATCATCCTTGACATTAGCAATGTTCATTTTCAACTCAAAGGCCATGACCTATTGCAGGGTGATCCTTTGGTGTGTCCTTTTTCTAACTTCAAACTCAACACAACAATCAGCCCAAAAATATTCAATATCTAGTATATGAACAAAATCTTTCCTCAATGTCAAATGGGTGACGACAAACCCTTTAGCATCAAAATTTGCTCATGGGCCATATAATGGAAAAGTCAAGTTCCAAGTTCAAGGCATCAGAAAAACTATTACAAATAAAGTAAGTTAATTCAATTGGAAATGAGACACCTGATTGATGTCTAGCTTTGTATTTTGTACCAATATAGGCCAATTGCCTGCATATCTCCATTAAAATATGTCTATCAAATGCATATCTACGCAACCTGTATGGTTCTCCTTCAAAAACCCCTACCCTTAGGTAGGTAAACTTGGGAAACTGTATGAAAAAGCCACCATAACTACCAATCAATTGCATTGCTTCATCTGACAATCTTTTATGAATCTTTCCCTTCAACTCATACACCATCCTACCCATGAAAATGTCATACAGTTTTTGATAATTTTCATAGGACCTTTGTTGTTGGAGATGTAGAGGATATTCAAATATTCTCATATTATCCACCCATGCTTCATGGTACAAACCAAGCCATGGTCTAATGCATTCCAAGCAATAAAGAAGATATGATGACATATAGAAGTGTTTGTTACCGAAGCAACTTAGACCTTCATGCATCCTATCTATAATTAATTCTGCCTAGTCAGTATATCTCTTCTCACCAAAATGAACATGTATTAAGAAATACATTCAATCTTCCCAATAAAAGGCAATATGATTTCCTCTCACTCTATGTAATAGAATGATTATAATCTCTAACTTATTTAATCAGATGTTCCCGAGTCAATGGACTTGGGAGTTGAGATCCTCCTCTTTGAAATTTTAACAGCCAATTCCTTGCAATAAAACTCCAATATAATGATTTCTTTTCTGAGAAAATCCCTTGTGACTTACACACCGTCCAGACCTCATATTGCTCATTCTTTGGTATTTTCATAACAATAGCAACAACCTCCTGACTAACCCTAAGCAAAACTCCCCCATTTGCACTTCTTACACATCTCTCAACAGGATCATACCTGTTCATACATTCTAGAACCAGCTCAGGGCATGACACTGCTGAAGGGAAAGTTGTTGCTTCCACTCACTCACTATCCAGAATCCTCCACATTAAGGGAGAGCAAGTGGGATTTCTTTCCCTTTCATGGAATTCATATAGGTCTTCTGATTACAGAAAAGTGTCTCCTAATTCTAGCAAGGTACAAACTAACCAAGACTTCTCGTCTATCTTTGGCAATTTAGGTCTCATTTTGAATTTACCAATAGAAATAAAAACATAGCAAGGAAGATGAATTGAACCAATTGAACAACTAAGCAAAGCTTTGAATTGAACCAACTGAACAACCAAGCAAAGCTTTGAAAGTAAGAAATCATAGGTATGAGAAGAAGATTTTGAACTCACCTTTCATGCAAAGCTCGGAAATCCAAAGAGACAAGAACAAAAAATACTGCCTATGCAAATCCCTTACCAAATTAGGCAAATGAAGAAGCTAAGTACTTCATTTTTTTTTTTAAATAAAGCTAATCTTGAAAATAGGCTTAAAAATTGGTCACACGATTTGATGTAATCATAACTGCATGCTTATCCATGCCAAATTATTGCAAAAAGACTTAATTCTGACAAAACCATTTATTACAAGTTTTTTCCCATCAATCCTTCCCTGAAATAATTATTCTCAAGTATGGCTCTTCATCACGAAACATTCCCTTGAAGTTCAGTTTTTAAATCTGAAATATTCCCTCCATGCTGATGCTTCATCCTTGAAATTTAAACTTTGAACTCTCTGAAAAGTAGTTCAAAAGTTCAAGTTCAAAAGAACAGTACAAGGACAAAGCAAAACAAAGACAACACAAAGGTCACAACTTACGTATTACAAAGACAAGACTTTGACAAGACTCAACTTTCTCAACTTTGAACTTGAACTTTGAACTTTGAAAAAGGTTAAAGAGTTCAAGTTCGATAAAAATTGACGCAAAGTCTGTTAACTTTTAAACTAGATCAAAGCTGCAATACAAGATGCTCCGCTTGAACCTGAACTTTGAACTTTGAAAAAGGTTCAATGGAGAAGTTCAGTTCAAGAAAAAATCTAACAAGACCAAACCTGAGAATTACATAAACCCGGACTAAATAAATAATCCTTATTTTATATAATGTGAACACAAAATGCATATAACATCAAGATACTATTTTTGCAACACTGGCCAGGCTGTGAAAATGGGGGAAGGAAGTGGAAATAGGGGAATTCAAAATTCAAACTCTCCGCAAGGCAGGAACCTTGGTTCCAATGATGGGAGCGGCCAAATCGTATCAAGTCCCATAGGGGAGAAGGATAAGCCTCTGGACTCTCTGGAAGTTGCTGCTATTCAACAGACTGGTGATACCTTGCCAAAAAAGACTGAGGGTCCCTCTGGGCCCTTGGGGGAAGGGAACTTGTGGGGGGCCCATTCCATGTGATGGCTCTGGGGTGAGAGGAATAGAATCTAAAAAATGGTCTTCTCTATTTGGAACTAGACCAACTGGAAAATCCTCACTCCCTCCTGTCAAGAATTTATCTAATCCTTTTGAAGGTAAGTTTTCTATCTCTATTCCCAATCTGGTTTTGGATCACAACATTAATATTATGTCAAACTCTTTGGTAGGCAAATTCATGGGGTTGCGTTCTAATATTGAAATTGTTAGGACCTATGTCAAACAAAAATGGGCCCTTAAGGGTAATATTGAAATTTTGGCCCTTCCCAAAGGCCTTTTGTCCTTTTCTTTTTCGTGCGAAGAAGATAAACTCTTGATTCTTTGTGGAAGTCCCTGGATGGTTGGAAAGATAGCCTTGGTCCTCCATAAACGGCAACTGAATCTAAATATGAAAGACTCTCCTATTACAAGTTCCTATCTAGGTCAAGTTGCCAGACCTGCCTCTGGAATATTGGGCTGAAAGCATCTTCTCTAGAATTGCAAACTCTTTTGGTGAACTTCTTTCTACAGACCCATTTATAGCCTCTAAAAGGAGACTCACTCATGCTAGGTTTTGTGTAGGGGTAGCCCACAATGCAGATATGCCGGATCAGATAGATCTAGTTTCAAAGCTGGGAACATGGAAGCAACATATTGAATATGAATCTATTCCCTTTGCCTGCTTCCATTGTAAAAAAGTGGGGCACTGGGTGAAGTCATGTCCCACCAAACCCAAGGCAGAATCTAGGCAACCCAAGCCCCCCTTTGAGAACCAAAGGGCCCTAGATAAAAAGGTTTGGCAAGTGAAAAGCTTAGACGAAAAAGATGAAATCCCCAATCACCCCTTGGGGGAGAAGACATAAGCAGCCTCTATCTCTAGGCCTTTTATGCAGGAAGCTCAGAGAAATGATCCAAACAAAGTCAACCTCTCAATCACTTCTCAAGTGGGGGAGCAGAAAGACCAGACTAACCACCCTAACAACATTTTAGAAGTGGTGGCTGACACCTGTGAAGGAAATGAGCTGCAAGAGGAAAATTATCAACTAGAGGAAGGGGAAATCATTGTTTCCCAAAAAGAGAACACTGATTCCTCTTTTCTCATGCCTAGCTTCGAAATCCAAGAAGCTCAAAAATGTGTAATTTTGGGCCCGAACCTCTCGGATTTAGTCTAGAGCTCAAAATCAGCCAACAATGATCTTAATGACTCAAATGCTTCTAGATCTCCTAAATGAGGAAATGAAGAAGAAATCTCTAAAATATTAACCAACCTGGTAGCGGATCCTGAGATAGATGCCGAATGGAAAATACCAAAGCAAAGGAATAAGAAAGGATCAACTCCATCGACTTTTCTCATAAGAAAATCCAGCAGAATTGCTCAAGTGGATGTCGGGTATACCTCCTCCCCAGGCCGTCCCTCTAACCACATAGTCAGAATTAAGGAGGCCAGCAAGAACATTGCAGAGGGAACCTAGAAGACTCTTAAGGAGTTAGGAATTGGTAAGTACCTATGAAGATTATTTCTTGGAATATTAGGGGACTTAATAACCCCCATAAGCAAGATATTATCAGGAATATAATAAGGGATAGTAAACCTGATATCTTTCTAATTCAAGAAACCAAAATGAGTAAAGAGAAAGTTGAATCTTTGAAGTTTTTCAAAAAAGGAAAAGTCAGTGGTGGAAGTTTTGAAGGTGCTTTAGGAGGCATTGCTACCATCTGGAATCTCAATTCTGTCAAAGGGCAAATTATCATCCAAGACAATAATTTCTCTTGTATCAAATTTGAGCATCTGAAAGATGGTACTACTTGGGTCCTTACTAACATCTATGCTCCCAACACCTTAAAGGCTAGAAATTCCTTCTAGAAAAATCTTATTCAAGATAGGGACAACTTTAGGAATCTTAGCTGGTTGGTTATGAGGGATTTTAACACTCCTTTGAGAGAAGAGGAAAATTATGGACGAAGCCCCCCCTAGTTGGAAAGCAGATTGGCCCTTATGGACTTCATAAATTCTTAGGCCCTCAATGATTTGGAAATTCAGGGATGTAATTATACTTGGACTAATAGGAGAACTAGTACTAACCTCATCCAAGTCCGCCTAGATAGGACTCTCATTTCTAATGACTGGTTTAGTCATTATTTCTATTCTCTGTCGGCTCACATTTGGGTTGGCTCGGATCATATTCCCATTACCTTTAATACTGAATCATCAATAGAAGGAGAAACTTCCCCTTCAGATTTGAAAAAATGTGGACCCTCCACCCAGACATCAAAAGTAATATCCAGAAATGGTGGAGCATCCAAGTGGAAGGAACTGCAATGTATAGAGTTGTTAAGAAGCTTAAGAGTATTAAGGATAACATAAGAATTTGGAATAAATCTAGCTTTGGGAACATTTTTGAGGCCAAAAGTAAAGTCCAGGAGGAGCTCAAAGAAATTCAAACTCAAATCTAGAAAGATGGTTTCAGAACTGTGTCCATTGCTGAAGAAAATGAGGTTCTCAAAAAATATCATGACATCATTGCCAAAGAGGAATACTTTTAGAAGTAGAGATCAAGAAGCATCTGGCTTAAGGAAGGCAATACGAACACAAGATTCTTCCATATGTCGACTATCAAGCATAAAGTAGTTAATAGGATCTCCAAACTCGTGGTGGATAAAGGGGAGATTACTAAGGAGGAGGAAATTAGAAAGGAAGCCAAAAGTTTTTTTTCGGATTTGCCAAAGAGGGATAACAGATTGGATGCTGAAGACCGATCTTCTTTTCTCCTTAATATCCCTTGTCTCATAGATGATTATAAGAATGCTTCCCTTTCCTCCATTCCTTCTAATCAAGAAATAAAAAATGTTTTCTTCTCCTTTGATGGTAACAAAGTGTCAGGCCCGGATGGTTTTCCAATGTTCTTCTTCCAAGATTTCTAGGACATTGTTGGGAAAGATGTTACCGATGGAGTCAAGGAATTTTTTGGGGCAAGGAAACTTTTGAAAGAAATCAACGACACTTTTCTAGCTCTCATTCCTAATCTCAAGGGGTCGACTCCATGGACAAATTCAGACCTATCAGTCTCTGCAATTCCTTTTATAAGATAATATCTAAGGTCCTTACGACCAGATTGCTTTCTGTCCTTCCAGCTATTATCAGCCACTAGCAAACTGGTTTTGTCCCTGGTCATCAAATTCTAGATTCTATTATCATTGTCCATTAGAACATCAATTCTCTAGTTAAAGCTAAGAAGCAGGGTCTTATTCTTAAGCTTGGCCTCTCCAAAGCCTATGATAGGGTTGACTGGGATTTTCTCTTGAAGGTCCTCAGGTCTTTTGGTTTCTCCTCCAGAGTTGTGGATCTCATCACCCATCTTATCTCTTCTACTTCTTTTGTTGTCCTTATCAATGGTTCACCTTCCCCTTTTTTCCAAGCTTCCAGAGGTCTGAGGCAAGGGGATCATATTTCCCCTATCCTTTTTATTATTATGGCAGAATGCTTTGGAAGGAGTATGGATAGTTTGGTGTTGCAAGGCTCCTTTAAGGGCCTCCACTCATCCTCTACTGATTTGATTTGTTCTCATCAACAATTTGTCGATGACACTATTATCATGGGGGACTCTAGTATCTTTGAAGCTAAAATTTTGAAGAGTAATCTTTCCAAGTTTGCCTCTATGTCTGGCCAACTTATCAATTGGACCAAAAGCAAAGTCTTTTTCATCAACACCTCGAAGAGAAGACAACAAAGAGTCAATATAATCTTGGAGTGTAGGATTGTTGATCTTCTTGCAAATTACCTTGGTCTCCCTATTGGCACTGATCCTCATGACTCCTTCTGGAGCTCTCTAGTGGACAAATTCCAGAAAAAGTAAGCTAGATGGAAAGGAGCCCTCCTTAGTCAGGCAGGCAAGCTCCAACTTCTTAAAGCTTCTCTTCAAAGTATTTTGATATATGCGCTTAGCCTTTTCAGAATTCCTGTGAAGTATGTTGATGCTATTGAGAAAATCCAAAGAAGATTCCTTTGGTCTAGGGTTGAGGACAAGAAAAGAATGTCCCTAGTGGCTTGGGATCAAGTTTGTAAACTGAAGAAACATGGTGGGCTAGGGGTGAGAAGGATCCGTACTCTGAATGAAGCTCTTCTGTCCAAACAAGTCTAGAGAATGTTCCATCTTGATACTGGATGGTGTAAAATTTGGCGAAGTAAGTAATCTCTTATTTCCTCTTCCCTGTCTTCTTTTATCAACTTTGAGATTAGTATTAATGGTTCCCACATATGGAATTATGCTTCAAAATGTAAAGAAAGTATAGCTAAAGGAGTGATCTGGAAAGTTGGAAATGGTAGGAAAGTTCAATTCTGGGAGGATCCCTGGCTTTTTGAAAAACCTCTAATAGAAATCAATGAATGGCCCCCCTTTGCTCCCTCTTGTATTAGATCTTATGGCTCCTTAGTAGCTGAGTATTGGACTGGCAATGAATGGTAGAATATTGAAAGCATTCACCCAAGCCTCTCTAAGCTTAAGACTCATCTGTCTGTGGTCTGGTTGAACAATGAAGCTGACTCCCTGATATGGAAACATAATCCTAAAGGTACCCTCACTATCTCTTCCATGTATGGTATCCTGACCCTAGATCCTTTAGTGAATCCCATCTGGTCTAAAGTCTAGATTAGAGGCCTTACCCCTAAGATCAACTTCTTCTTCTGGACCATCCTTCACAACAAAATCTTAACCCTTGACAACCTGAAATGTAGAAGCTTTGCTTTCCCCAACAGATATGCTCTTTGCCTTCAGGAAGAAGAGTCTATGGATCACCTGGCCATCCACTGCCCCTTCTCAACCTCCATTTGGGAAAGGCTCCTCATTAGTTTTAGTATTAGCTGGGTGTTCCCCAAAACCATCTCTGATTTTTTCTCCTCCTAGAACATAAAATGGTCTAACTCTTTTTTGAGTTATTTGTGGTAGCTCTCACTTCCTCACATCCTGTGGGGTCTTTGGAAAGAAAGAAATAACGAAATCTTGAGGAATGTCTCACTCAACCAGGATATTGTGTTCTAGAAAATCCAATGGGCTATTCAGGAGAATATAGAGATCAATGAGGGTCCTTGTGTTGTGAACAACCTTCAGGAAGCTATCATTCTTAGGGCTTGAAACATGAAGTGTTCTGATAGCTATAACCTCTTTCACAATAAAAGGCTTGATGCTATTTGGCAAAATCCTCCCCAAGGTTGGTTCAAATTTAATTTTGACAGTGCTGCCAAAGGTAACCTGAGTCCTTTAGGTTGTGGAGCTGTTCTAAGAGATGTCAAAGGAATGTGCAAGGAAATGGTTATTGTCCCTATTGGGGTTCAAACTAACCATAAAGATGAAGCAATGGCTGCTCTCCAAGGTATCCTCCTAGCCAAAAAATGGAATTGTCCCTACCTTTGGATCGAAGGGGATTCAAATAATATCATAAATTCTCTTAAGGGGGTCTCAAAACCTTCTTGGTCGATCAACAACATTATTACCACTGCTAGAGACCTCATTTTCACCTTCAAAAAAAGCTACATTTCCCATATTTACCGGGAGGCCAATGGTTCTGCTGACTGGACCGCCACCATGATAGTTAATAAGGAAGTAATGACCACGTGGGCAGGAGAACATGTACTCCCCGAAGATGTCAGGCAAATCATTTGTCATGATCATTATAGAAGTACTCCTAAGATTCTCGATGGACAGGAAAATTATGAAAAGAATTGATTTGAGTACTTTGAGTCACTGTAATAATGAGATTTTCATTAATTATATTTTCATCGCAATAAGTTCCCATGATTTCTCAGTGACTCTTATTGTTTTGAAAATCTTTCCGGCTAATTTGCTCTGCAAGTTTCAAAATCTGGTGTTGAACAGCAACAAAATGGGTGGCAACAGGAGGCGATATGAACCAAGTAGCTGTAAAGAATGGAAACAAAACGATGAGGTTTTGGGTATTCTATAGAAGGGTGGCCTCTCAAAATTCATGGAGAGACTCCATGGTCATGACGGCACGGTCACCAGCATTTTCTATAAAAACTAGAAGAAGGGAATGCTAAGAATGGGAGATTAGACTGTGGAAATCGACGAGGATGTAATTGCTCAAGCTACGAGCCTCACAAGAGATGGGTGCAACTTCTACAGAGATAGGAAAGCTAGCAAGGAATCTATAGAAAGATACCCAGACACAGAGAAAGAGAAGAAATGATTGGTAAAGTTGAGCAAAACCTACTACCCGCCTAGGGCTTTTGCCAAACCCTGGTAGGAAGTTCTCTTTGTTTTAATGCGATATATCACACTAGATGGTGGGTTCACCAAAGTCTATGGTTATCACTTTGTCCTACTGAACCACTTTAGGCACAATGATAAGGTAAATTTTCCTTATTTTTTTCTCTGTTCGATGAATGCATCCCTCAAGGCCCACAAAGAGAACCCACGGGGTGATACAACCATGCACCAAGGCTTGATTGTCCTTATCTATGATCATCTTAAGGCCAACCAAATTAATTGCATGCAACCCTTTGAGGATACTGAGGATGAGGGGTCTGACCCTGCCTTCTCAGAGGATGAGGAATCTGAAAGCGACCCCACGACTGACACTAAGGACAACATGGATTTCTCGGATTATGATAGTGGAAAGAAGAGGAATTATAGAAAAACCATACCCTCATCCTCCAAGGGCAAAAAGCCCAAAGGTAAACCCCTGATTAGCATTTCTTTGGAAGAGGACTAAAGTTCACACCCAGGCCAGAAAAATGCACAAGAAGAAAGAGGAGATTGTTAAGGAATCGAAAGTTCAAAAGCAGGTTAGGGACCCAGATAACGACCAGAATCCAGAAAAGGAGACATTGGAAGAGGCTCTTAGGGCTGTTGACACCACCACCCTGCACACCCCTAAAGTGGAAATGGTTACCCCTAAAAAAGTTGACCACCCATCCAATCCTCCCCCCGAGGGTTTGCATGTTTTTATGGAAACAATCGAGTGGCTCATCAATGGCTACAAGAAAGCTGTGGATGAAAATAAAAAACTCTGTAACAGAATCTTGATCCTGGAAACCATCAATATAGGGGAAGGGAAAACCATGGTGAACTTCATTGAGGACCTAAAAAGTACCATCGCCAAAGTTGAAGACATAAGAGATTCTTTCAATCCCAGGTTTGAAAAAATTGAGAAGGATTTTCTGGAAAGAAAGAATCTTGCTAACACCAACGACAACATTCTCACGGATACTGTTAGCAAAATTGGTAAAATAGAGGAGTGTCTGAAGAGCATATCCGAATAGAGCCTTAGCATCTTGAAGATTTCAGCCAACAACACCAACACTCTCATTAGCAAGCTGGATGATGATAAGGAAATTCTAGACATTGACCCGGAAATGGAAGGAATAGGGGAAGTTCAAGGTCCCAAAACCTGTACCAGAGGCAAAAAGAAGGATAAAAAACCAAACAAGGATGTGGAAGACCTTAAAGTTGTTGGGGATACTTACGACGAGCTAGTGCTGAAGGTAGAGGATTTGTTGAAGAAAATTACTATGTAGTGCCCTCTCAGTTTCTTTGCTGTTGTTTGTTTTTCTATCCTTTCGGTTTACTGGCTTTTTGCCAGTCTTTTTGTATGCGGTTCTTAAGCACTGTGGGTAACTTATCTTAATATATCTTGTTAAAGGTTTCGGGTCATGAAAACCTACTTTTTTAATTAATCAGAACACAAAATGCATAAGAAAAATAAAGAGGGCAACATCGGCTCTGACTGGGGATCGGGACAGTAAAGGACTAGGGAGGAATTCTAAATCTTTGGTTTACCACAAAAGATAGAAAATAAGACCGAGACCAACAAAAATGAACACACAAAAATTGACACAACCAAAAAGAAAACAAAACTAACCTTCAAACAATCAGGGGACACCTGCTTACAACTTATAAATCTTAATATCATGTCCATTATAAGATAGGGGAAGAACAATACCATCAATGTAAGCAAGTTTGAAATAATTAGGTCCTTTTACCTCATGAATCAAGAATGGACCTTTCCACAGTGATTCAAGTTTACCATGTGCCCCTTTAGGTTCTCTTCTTCTATCTTAGAGTAAGACCTGATCTCCCTACATAAAACTCCTGGGTCTGGCTCTCTTGTCAAAAAATTTCTTGACATGTAGCTAATGCTCGATGATTCGGTCAACAAGTTTATCCCTTTCCTCCTCTATTTTCATCAAATGCATGACTCTTTTTTTTAAGGAATCTTGAAAATATGCATCCTCAACCACTGTTTGTAATTTTGCAGCTACCAATTCTAGAGTCAAAGATAGTTGTACCCCCATACCATACACTAGTTCAAATGGAGACATCCCTATTGCCCATTTAGGAGACATCCTATCAGCCCAAAGAGCCTCATATAATTTCTTGTGCCAGTCCTTCAAGTTATCACACACCAACTTTTTCATAATGTTTATCAAATTCTTATTGCTAGATTCTGCCCGATTGTTACCTTGTGGATAGTAATCTGATGAGTGGGCAAGAGAAATCCTATAATCATAATAAAACATAGAGATTTCTGTAGAGGAGAGATTCATAGCGTTATCAGTCACTATCTTCTGAGGAACTCCAAAGCAAACCAAAATATTTTCTTTCAAGAAATCACAAACCACTTCAGATGTAGTCTTTTGCATAGGAATAACTTCCACCCATTTGGTAAGATAAGTGGTTGCAGTAAGTATATGTGTATGTCTAGGACTTGAAACAGGTGGCAATGGACCTATGAAATCCAACCCCCATTGTTTAAATGATTCATCAATTATAAAAGGTCTTAAGGGTAATGCCGCAAGTTGTGGCTTTCTTATGAAAAACTTGCATTTTTCACATTTTTCCACCCAGATGTAAGCATCCTTGAACATTCCTACCAAATAGTAGCAGTTTCTCAAAATTTTATATGCAGTCACTGTTGAAGAAAAATCTATGCCGCAAGCTTCATTACGAAATGTTTTTAGGAGAGCCTCCTGATGTTCTTTATCGACACAATATAAGAAAGTCTCGCCCAATCCCTTATTGTAAAAAACATCACCAAAGATAACATACTTAGCAGCCTTTAATCTCAAATTATGTTTCTTCTTAGGTGATAAATGCTCAGGATATTCTTTGTAAGTTAGGTAAAATGCAACATCTACAAACCAAGAATCTTGTAGACCCACAAACAAAACCTAAGGTAACTCTTCTTGCACTTCATCTTTACTTTCAGCAATCAATTTACATAAGCCCTATCCCCTTACCAATTTGGTTGGTTTAATGTCTAAATTGAACTCCTATATCTTTGATACCCATGTAGCTCTTCTATTCATTTCAATATCTTGCTATGTCAAAATACTTTTAGCAGCTGAGTGTGGCACATACACTATCACATGAGAATAAAGAATATAATACTTGAAGTGTTTAACAACTTTTACCACTGCAAATGTTTGCTTCTCCATCAGTGAATATTTCAGTTCATGCTTCTTGAGCGGTACACTCATGAAGGCAATTGGAAATTCCTCATTTTCCTCATTCTTTTGCAACAAAATTCCTGACATAGTATGCTCAGAAGCATAACAGTAGATGATGAAATCTTTTTTAAAATATGGGTTGATAAGTGTAGGAGCCAGTGCTATATCTTCTTTTACTGCCTCAAATGTTTTCTTCACTTCATCATTCCATCTAAACACTTGTTTTTCACTCATAAAATTTACTTTGTATCAGGTAAGTTTTGCAAAATCGGGAAAAAACCTTCTCAAAAAATTCACTTGGCCAAAGAAGGACCTGACTCCATTTCTATTTGATGTTAAACTTATCTGCTATATTGTCTTCACCCTATGTGTGTGAAAAAGTGGTTTGTAGCTGCAAGCACAACACTTCAATTAAGTCGTTATATGCATGGTTAATAATCAATAATCAATAAGTAATAAACCATAACAAAGCGACTAATTGCCTTCTAAAAGATGTGAGTATAAGATTGCTCTTAGTTTTTATAAGCAATACCAGTGAGTAGACTACACCAAGATGAAGGATTTAATCTATATGATATTAACTATATGGATGCAAGATGGATGAATAATTCAAGCAAATAATCAATTCAAGCAATAATGGATGTAAGCAATGATGGAAATAATCTAAAAAGCACAATAATCTTCAATGACTCCAAAGCGAAATTAGCGTGATAATAATCTCCAAGCGTGTTCTCAAAAATCTCTGGGGTAAATTGGAATGAGAGCTGAAGACTAAATTTATAGAGAATCGCAAAAGAGAAAAGCTCAATTTAGAATTAATTGAAAATAATTGAGAAATCAAGTTAAGTTAACCTTGAGATAGATTCCAATTATAATTTAATTGAAATGCATTCAAATTAGAAGTCCAAATTGCATTGGAAATAATAATAAATTAATTCCATGCATTTGTGATAAAAATAGATTCTTTAATTTATTCAAGAAAAGAGTCTTTTCAATGCAACTGAACTTCTTTTTCTGAAAAGCTTTGAGTTCCAATTTTAGAGAATAATTCAATAATTCAATTAATTGGTTTTATGATTTCAAGTTCTAAATTTAGAAAAAGAAATAATATCTCAAGTTTGATTTCTCTCTCAATTCAATTCGTTTATTTTAATTTCAATTCAACTCTTGTTTTGTAATTAATTCCTCTTTTGTAATAAATTAATTCCTTTTGCATGATTAAATGGAAATTTTATTAATTAATTAAATATGCAAGGATGTTTAATAAATTAAAATGGGATAATTGATAAAAATGATATTCTTGAAAATGATTGAATTAATTAAATGAATATTTAATTAATATTGAGTAATTGATATGCCATGTGATATTTGATGATTAGAGAATTAATAATGTGCTCAAGATTGATTTAATTGCCTTTGGTTAGGACCTTGGTGATGTTGTCGAGATTAGGGGCCCATGGTTTAGATGACCATTTTTAGGGTATTACACACCCTCTCTAGGTCTACCTTGACACCTTCTTTGGACACGATGTGACCAAGAAATTTACCTTCAGTAACACTGAAAACAAACTTCTTTGGATTCAAAGATACTCCATGTTCTCTGCATCTCTGCAAAAAATTCCTTAAATCTCTCAAATGATGCTTTGTCATTTTTGATAAAATAGTTAAATCATCTAGGTACACAACAATTATTTTATCTTTCAAGTGACCAAAAGACAAGTCCATAGCTCTCTGGAAGGTTGCTCCAGCATTTATCAGACCAAATGGCATCCGATTATATGCAAAGGTACCCTAGGGAGTAATAAAATCTGTTTTATGTTGGTCCTTTTCAAAGACACTAATTTGATTATAATCTGAAAAACTCATCTAACATTGACATCAGTTCAAAACCCAAGACTGTTTGCAAAATATGATCCATAGTAGGCAGCAGATAATTATCCTTCAAACTAGCTTGATTCAAATTTCTAAAATCTACACAAATCCTTATTTCTCCATTCTTTTTATGAACTGGAACTATATTAGTTATCCAAGTGGAATGATGAATAGGATATATGATTTTTTCCTTTAACATTTTATCCACCTCCTTGAAGATGGCCTCTACAACCTTGGAGTTAAAGTTTCTCAACTTTTGCCTGAATAGACTTGTTTTTGGTTTCATAGGAATATGATATTGAAACTGCCCATCTCTGAAATTTTCCAGGTCATCATAGAACTAGGAAAACAAATCCTTGTATTCTATTATCAAATTGATTAATCTTGTTTTTTCCTTAGGGGTACAACACTTTCACAAATTGACAAAGTTAGGATCTTCTTCATCGCCAATATTTATCCTCTCATAGTCACCAGAATCATGAGTTGTTGGCAATCATTCATCCTTCCTCTTGATGAAAGCATCCCGTCAGTCAAAAAGGTGCTCTAAAGACACTAGCCCTCTAGGAATTTTGTTTCCTTTTGGCTAAATAATTTCATCTCGTGGTTTCTCTCCTAGATCTGGAGAGAATTCCTTACATTCTATTTTAGAACCTTCAAAGAATGTTGTTATGAACATCTCAGCGCAATGTAGAAAGTTTTTGATGTGCTTATCATTTTCAAAAACCTGCCAAAAATCTAAGTTATTAGGGACACTTGGTCTATATACTAAATCCACCTAGTAACTATCTACTGTGAATTCAGGATGGGGAATCAAGAGGAAAGTGGACATAGCTAGAGAATCATCTTTAAAATTTAATTCATGTGGGATGGCTTCAATAGAAAAAAGAATCAAAACCTTTAATTTCATCCCATACCCTATTCCAGTAGTGCTTTAATCTTTCATTATTTACAGTGAATAGCCCTCTTACTTTCTTTACAATCAACTCATCATCTCCTTTTACCCGCAACAGTTTCACTCCTAATTTCTTTACTTCAACTATTCCCAACAATTGGGCCTCATACTCAATGATATTGTTTGTATTTTTAAATTCCAACTTGAAAGAAAGAAATATGTTTTCCAGAAGGAGGAATAAGAGCTACTTCATCTCGAGAACCCGATGTTGAACAACTTCCATCGAACTCCATTATCCATAAGTCCTCTAATGCCTTAGGTTGAGACAAATTTCCTGCAACTTCATTATCAGATAATATCATATAATTCCCAAATTCACATTCATGGTACAATATTTGTGCTTTTGGATCATCAAAAGGAAAAATAGTGAACTTATATTTGGGCTTTGGTTGTAAAATGACCTGTTGTTTCCTTATGGGAATGGTGGCCTAAGACCAGTCCATCTTAATCTCACCTCTTAGGTCTCTACAAAATGTATGGGTTAGTAACATGCCATAACTTGCAGGAATATCAACTATCAAAATGATTAACTTAACTCTTTTATTTGGATGAGCGGCAAGGGCCACTTGAGCATCTTTGATCTGTCCTAACAAGGGTATTTGTTTGGAATCCATGGAGTAACATCTACCAAAGGTTTTTGTTAAGGATAATCCCAAGGCCTTGGCTACAACAAATGGCATGATGTTATCTGAGGCACTAGAGTCTATAATACAATTATTTAGTATATGACCATTTATGAACAAGGATATATAAAAAGTCTCAGGTTTTGATTCAAGGATAGACAAAATATCATCAGCTTGATGGGAAACTATTTCAAGGGAAGCTTCATGAGGAGCAAGATGAGTTGACACATCTCCTTGGGAGGACAATGTAGTGTTAGTCGATTCCTGTATCATATAAGCTTGTACATATGCATTATTTCCTTTCACAAACTTAACCAACCTATCAAGTTCTTTAGGCTTTAATTTAAGATATTTTTCTAGTGTAATTTGAATCTGAGAGGATTTACAAAACTCAACAATATCAAATGAACCCTTAGTCTCTATAGATTTCAATAATTGGGGTTCTTGAGGTCTGAAATCATTATTATTAAATCAGGAAATGGTCTCCTTACCTTTGGGGTTCACAACAGAAGATAAAGGAGCACCTTGAGGTTTGACATTTTGTTGATTTTTGGTCAGCACAACATAAGAAGGATCCTCCAAGGTAACCAAAATATCACCTCCTCTTTCCAAATATGACTCATACTCTAGGAAGTGGATTTCAGAGTCGCCAGACTACCTAGGAGATTCTTCTTCACTTGACTCCAATAGTGTCTCCTTTGAACCTACTAGTTGAACATAATGTACCATTTCCTGGCAACAATTTCCATCATGATCATCAGTAAGATGAAAGATACACATGTTGGCTTTAGATGGGGGTGCCTCAATTGCTAATATTTGTTGCATAGGAGGGAATTGTAAAACTCTACTCCCGGCCCTAGTGGACTGATTAGGGACCTTCCTTGAAATATCATGGTAAGGTTGTAGATAAGAAGTATTAGTTTTGGGTAATTGCCTCTTCAAGGTTATCATATCATTCATTAATTATTGAATCACAGGATCAAATGAAGTTGATGTCTATGATGTGGAAGTTTGAACTTCCCTCTTCCACTTTCCTACAGTGATCAGATCATCTTCTAATTATACTACCAATGTTTTCACATCAGCTAGGGCTTCTACTCTTTGCCTATGGATCAAGATACCAAATTCAAAGGGCATAGAGTTTATGAAAAAGCATTTCAAATTATCATAAGAAGGCCTTGTTGGAATCTTATGAACAATTTTGTCAAACTTAGCCACAAAATCTCTCATAGACTTAGGTATTTCTTTCTTTAACTGAGCTAATTGGGCTAGAAGAGAATGTTCATCTTTGGCTAATTTAAACCTAGCCTCAAACCTAGTCTTAAGATCTTGCCAGTTCGTAATTGCACCATTTGGTAAATGATAGAACCAATTTGCTGCCACCTCAGTCAATGTTTGTACAAATAATCTTACAGCTACATCTTCATGTTGAACAACTAGAACCCCACAAGAAACATTAAATGCATTCAAATGCTTGCCTATTGAGACCTTTTCATCACCACTGAATTTAGGCAAAAGATATCTTGCTCCTTTGGGAAAAGGATTAAGATTTACACCAAGTGCAAGTGGTCCTACAACAGGGCCCCATGGATTATTTGCAGCCATAGTTAAAATGATATTCAAAGTTGTAGGGTTGATTACACTAGGGAAATAAACACCATGTAATGTTAGGGCTTGATAGGTAGGAGATATAGGGGATACATAAGAGGAAGTTGGAGGTCTACTCTTTGCTCTTCTTCTAGGTGTAAAGAATACTAAGAAGTTGGAGTCTTGGAGTTCCTAAAAAATAGAATCAACCACCCCTTCATGCCTCTGAGATCTCGTATCTCTTCTTGACTCTATCCTTTTTATAATACAGTACTCACTTCAAATAGTCAGCCTCCAGTCTTATTATCTGATTCCCCACCAGAGTCACCAAAAATTTGTTGGTTAACAGATTTAGCTTTTCATAATTTTATGAAAAATGACTCATGCATGCCCTTAGCTTTGTGAAAGACAAAAAGAATCAACAGTTGGGTAGTTCAATGAATTGTTTACCCTCTACATAAGGGAGAAACTACCCATATAATGTTCAATGAATTTTTAAACACGCAGAAAAATTAGCTTCACTTTTAACCAGAAAGAAAAAGAAAAAGGCTTTTCACATTCATCAGTCAACACCACATGAATGCCAGGAAGATAAACACTCTATATGTAAACCCATAGATTTACCATCAAGAATAACTTTACTTCAGAAACTAAAATTTAATAAATTGATAAAATCATGGACTCTGATTGAGTCTCTCTCATGTCTCACAGGACAAGGGGAATCAGATCCACACAGTAGTAACAACAGAATTACTCATTACATTCATTTATAAACTTATGAAAGTGGATAAGCAAAGAAGCAATAGATTCAACACAAACATATTTATCCCAACAAAGATTTTCTTTTCTGCATTCAAATACACAGACTTGAAAGTTGCTAAAAATGTCTAATTTTATTTACTGATAAAAATGCCTTCCTTGACAATCCACAAGTATCTAACAAAGTCTGTTAATCTATTCAAAATTTCTTGGACCCCTTTTTAAGACCTTTTCCATAAATATATATCTAAAAATTTCTATCCTAACCATTTGGTAACCATAGACTTACACTGCTCTGCCCAAGGGTAAGTTTAAACAGTTTGTTTTTTAGACTAACTTATAAAACCATTTTTAGGCTAAAAATAGTAGAAAGAAAAGAAAACATGGGAACAATTATCTGATTCATGGCAAGAGATGACCAATTTGATCCTTCTTCCACTCCGTGAATGCCTCCATGAATTGTTGCATGACAGGTTCATTTGGGATGTCCACATGTAGAATCTGTTGTTGCCAAACTTCTTTATCACAACACACCTAGTTTACATTATCAACATGGTTGTTCAAATGATCTACACATAAAAACAATAAAGATTCGATTTTAGCAATAGTGGAGAAATCTTCCTTTGTGACCGTTGTTACATTCCTGACCATATCAATCTGTACTTCATAAGATTTGCTTATGGCTTTTGTGGTGTCAATGGCTTGCCCATCCTCCTTCAAATATTTCACTCCAATGCATTTTAAATCATTAAGAATGTTTTGTATTAACTCAGACAATTCCCGCACAAGTCTAACAAATTTTTCATAGCCTTATTTAGTTATAGAATTTCTCTATTCTATGTTCTTTTTGCAAATGTATAGAAAATTGTCATCGAATCCCTATATAGGATTTTCTGTGAGGAACTTCATTACACCATGCTTTTGAACTTCTTCCATGTGAGCTATTGTTCGAGCCCATTTGGCCTCTTTGTTCTTCCAGGATATGTTTTCCTTTCCCAATTCTTGGATAACTTTTGCAGCATCCTCATACACCTTGCTCAAATGCCCAATATATTATTTTCCCTCTTTCATGACTGTATCCAACCATTCCAGGAATACCCAATGCACCATCTTGTTCCTTTGAACCTCTATGAGAAGATTATGATTGCTAAGGGATTTAGGATCAAAGAGTGTCAGTTGTACAAACAAAGGTTGGGGATCTAGCCCATGAATTGCATCAATATATTCTGCCATTTGTCTCAAGGTTTCTTTCAGTTCCTTTTTATCTTTTTCATCCTTCCAGGTTCTCGTTATGATATTTTTAGTGGAGGATTCAAGATGAATGACATTTCTAGCTCGCGAAGCTGCACCAATATTCACCTTTTTGATAGAAAAATCCTGGACTGTAAGGTCCCTTGTTTTCTCATCTGTCAATGGATGTGCTATCTCTACAATGCAATTCCCAGTGTCAGCATCAAAGTCAATCTTTGAAATGGTTTTCAATTTATTCACTTTGGGGGTCTTCACCAAGCATTTTCTCACCATATCTTCCAAAGGGACTGAAACTAGAACTATGTTCCTTTTCTTGTTGTTCAAGGTATTTTCTAGCCAAGGAGGCCCAGAGCACACAAAGGTTTCATATGATCCGACTGTAATTTCTTATTAATTTCTTACTACCAATGTGGTAGTAGTGTTTGCTAAAATATGCACCTACTGAGTGTCATTGTTATCATCAACATTTAACACGTCCAAGTCTGCATGAGTTGAACGACCTTCCATGTCAGCAGATGCTTCTAAATCAACTACCAGTGAATACATAGGAGATTTCTTTGCTCTGCATCTGGTTTTGGCCCTAGTAGGAACTGGTTCTTTTTTAATTTTAACTGGCCTGGCACTCTGACTAATTTTGGGCTGTGTTCTAGATGATCTTGCAACACAAGAGGTAACACGGGAGTTAGCCAATGGGACTTCAGGGGATGAGGTTGAACCTTTCTTTGAACCTTTTCCCATTCTTTTCTCTCTTAGCCACTTTTCAGTTCTATAGATAACTAGGAACATCCTTATTTGGATCTGGTCTTCCTCATCTTTTTCCCAATCCACCTATGAAATAGATCCCTTCTGCCTATCATCCATAAACAGAGGATCCATTAGTTCACTTTCATCATCCTTGACATTAGCAATGTTCATTTTCAACTCAAAGGCCATGACCTGCTGCAGGGTGAACCTTTGGTGTGTCCTTTTTCTAACTTCAAACTCATCACTACAATCAGCCCAAAAATCTTCAATATCTGGCACATGAATAAAATCTTTCCTCAATCTCAGATGGGTGGTGGAAAACCCTTTAGCATCAAAATTTTCTCACGAGCCATATAATGGAAAATTCAAGTTCCAAGTTCAAGGCATCAGAAACACTGTTACAAATAAAGTAAGCTAATTCAGTTGGAAATGAGACACCTGATTGATGTCTAGCTTTGTATTTTGTATCAATATAGGCCAACTGCCTACATATCTCCATTAAAATATGTCTATCAAATGCATATTTGTATAGCCTATATGGTTCTCCTTCAAAAGCCCCTACCCTTAGGTAGGTAAACTTGGGAAACTATATGAAAAAGCTGCCATAAGTACCAATAAATTGCATTGCTTCATTTAACAATATTTTATGAATATTTCCCTTCAACTCATACACCATCCTACCCAGGGAAATGTCATGCAATTTTTGATAATTTTCACATGACCTTTGTTGTTGGAGATGTAGATTATATTCAAATATTCTCATATTATCCACCCATTCTTCATGGTTCAAACTAGGAAATGGTCTAATGTATGCCAGGCAATACAGAAGATGTGATGACATGTATAAGTTTTTGTTACTGAAGCAACTCATACCTTCATGCATCCTATCTATAATTATTACCACCCAGTCAATATATATCTTCTCACCAAACATAGCCTGTATGAAGAAATACATCCAATCTTCCCAATAAAAGGAAATATGATTTTCTCTCACTCCATTTAATAGAATGATTATGTCCCTGACTTATTTAATTAGATGTTCCTAATTCAATGGACTTGGGAGTCAAGAGCCTCCTCTTTGAAACTTTAACAACCAATTCCTTGTAATAACATTCTTATATAATGATTTCTTTTCTGAGAAAATCCCTTGTGACTTACACACCGTCCAGTCCTCATATTGCTCCTTCTCTACTATTTTCATAACAAAAGAAACAACCTCTTGACTAACCCTAAGAAAAACTCCCCCATCTGCACTTCTTACGCATCTCTTAACATGGTCATACCTGTTCATGCATTGTCGAACCAGCTCAGGGCATGCCACCGCTGAAGGGAAAGTTGTTGCTTCCACTAACCCACTATCCAGAATCTTCTACATTAAGGGAGAGTGGGTGGGATTTTTTTCCCTTTCATGGAATTCATCTAGGTCTACTGATGGCAGAAAAGTGTCTCCTAATTATGGCAAGGTACAAACTAACCAAGACTTCTGGTCTATCTTTGGCAAATTAGGTCTCATTTTAAATTTACCATTATAAAGAAAAACACAACAAGGAAGATGAACTGAACCAACTGAACAACTAAGCAAAGCTTTGAATTGAACCAACTAAAAAACCAAGCAAAGCTTCAAATGTAAGAAATCACAAGTATGAGAAGAAGAATTTGAACTCACCTTTCATGCAGAGCTCAGAAATTTGAAGAGACAAGAACAAAAAATACTGCTTGTGCAAATCCCTTACTTACCAAATTAGGCAAATGAAGAAGGCAAGTACTTCATTTTTAAAAATAAAAATAAAGATAATCTTGAAAACATTCTTAAAAATTGGTCAGACAATTTTGATGTAATCATAACTGCATGCTTATCTGAGCCAAATTATTCTGAAAAGACTTAATCCTGACAAATCATTTATTACAAGTCTTTTCCCACCAATCCTTCCCTAAAATAATTATTCTCAAGCACGACTCTTCATCATGACACATTCCCTTGAAGTTCAGTTTTTAAATCTAGAATATTCCCTCCATGCTGATGCTTCATCATTTTCATGTCCACCACTTTATTCCAAAGTTAATCAATCATTGAACTTTGAACTCTCCAAAAAGTAGTTCAAAAGAAAAATACAAGGACAAAGCAAAACAAAGACAACACAAAGGCCACGACTTACATGTTACAAAGACAGGACTTTGACAAGACTCAAATTTCTCAACTTTGAACTTGAACTTTGAACTTTGAAAAAGGTTCAAGAGTTCAAGTTTAATAACAATTGACGCAAAGACCGTTAACTTTTAAACTAGAACAAATCTGTGATATAACATGCTCCACTTGAACCTGAACTTTGAACTTTGAAAAAGGTTCAATGGAGAAGTTCAGTTCAAGACAGAATATAACAAGACCAAACCCAGACTAAATAAATACTCCTTATTTTAAATAATGTGAACACAAAATGCATAATAAAAATAAGGAGGGTAATAATATGTATGTGTGTGTCTGTATACATACACACACACACACAGATATATATATGTGTGTGTGTGTGCATATATATATATATATACATATATACACACACATATATACATATATATATATATATACATAAATGTTTTATATACATATATATATGTATATATATGTATATACATGTATATACATATATATATGTATGTATATATGTATATAAAAAATGTAGGCATATAACTAAACATATATGTAGTCCTATATATATATGACAAAAAGGACCAGGAAAAGTAAAAACTAAGACCAAACAAAGAATAAAGAGAACAAAATAATATTATAATAAAAAACAATGAAATAGAACAAAAGTAAAAGGACAAAAAAGACACAAAAAGGGGGGGGGCGCACAACATAGAGTTAAACCGAGCAGAGACACTTGGAAGTGGTGAAAGGAGAACAGAGAGAAAGGAAAGGAAACTAGAGAGAGGAAAAGGAGGACAGGACAAGGAAGCTAATGACAGGGGCCCCTTGGAGTATCAATAAAAGGATTCCAAGAGGGATTGAGGCACCAACCATCATCATGATTAAGATTGGTTGGGTGGCTATTGATGACAATGGCCTCCTTAAGTTTCCTTTTGAAGAAGTTTTCTTCCTTAAAAAGGATTTGAGTGTCGTCTAAAAAAATATGGTGCTTGGTGGTTGAGGAGTTCTCTTCTAAGGTCGATTTTATAACATGCACGTGCCTAATGTCAACACCATGCTTCTTGATTCTAGTGTTAAAAGAACAATCCATCTCCCCTATATACGGGGTGCCACAGGAGCAAAAAACCTTATAAACCCTCCAATCAAAATATGTCCCTAGGGTCTTTGAGAGGGGGAATACACTTTTTTAAGTTCAAACATGGCTTGAAAGTGCAATGAAGACCCTTCTTGATAAGAATTCTAGATATCTTGTGGGAAATTCTTTCAACAAAAGGAAGGGCCACACCTGAGAGAAAAAGAGGATGAGAGGACATGGGATTGGATTTGGAATGGAAATAAGATTTGGCTTGGTATAAAACTTTAGATATTTTCTTATTTGTGTACCCATTCCACTTTTATACTTTCCAAAGGTGGGCCAACTCTTCATTGAAGTTATCATTATCACAAATCTAATAGACTCTCAAGGAAATGGTTTTGAGGATTTCAAATTTTTGGCTGGGGTGATGATGAGAAGAGGAATGAAGGTAAAGGTTGTTATGGGTAGCTTTGTGAAGCACTTACCAATGGAGCCATCAACTTTCTTGAGGATTAAGACACCAAGAAATTGTAACTGGTTTTCAAGCTCCTTGGTGAAGGAGATGGATGGAGCAAGGTTATTGATGTGAGCATGAAATTCTTCAAGCTTGTCAAAACAATGAGGCCAACAAACATTAGTGTCATCCATGTATTGTTTCCACCACTTCGTCTTAAAGGGGAAAGAGTGTAAGGCCATGGTATTAAAGTGCTCCATATATAAGTTGGCTATGACAAGTGAGAGAGAAGAACCCATGGCCACACCATCTACTTGTTCATAGACAACAATTTGGAATGAAAAGAAAGTGGACATTAGGCATAACTCCACCAAGGATGTGATCTCTACATTAACCTTGCATTTAACAATCCCAGTGGAATTAGGGATGGGGACAGAGCTTGGTTAAGAGGGAGACCATGTCAAACTTGACAAGGATATCATGACTATCTAATATAGTTTCCTTGATGAATTGGACAAAATCAGAAGGATCTTTGATGAAAGAATCAAAATTTACCATGAGAGGGGAGATTAATTTAGCAAGGAAGGAGGCCAATTTATAAGTCAGAGAGCCAATTGTGTTAACAATGGGCCTCAAGGGAATATATAGTACATATATGTATATAAATGTATACATATATACATATATATACACATGTATATATGTATGTATGTATATATATATGTGTGTGTATGTATGTATATATGTATATGTGTATATGTGTATATGTGTATTGTAGCATAGGAAATGTGAAAATCATCACAAGCAATATAAACATTAATCATTAGCTCAATCACAAAAGCAAATTGCCATGATCTATCCTAACACACTCAATAAAGACATGAAAATGAAACGTTTAAAACTTAAAGATTATGCAAACCAGATGTAGATCTAAATGCTTCCTTCATGTGGCTCCATTGTTCTTCTTTCTTCTCCAAATAGTTTTGTTGTGGATCTCACCTACTAGTGCATGATCATGATATGAAAGCAAGTAAATAAGATATTGCTCAAGAGTACTTGAAGTGTGATTTGACAAAGTGATTAGAAATTCGATAATCTGATTAGGGATTAGATTGAAGAAATTCATCCAATTTATAGAGAAATTGGAGAAAAAGATCAAATTAGCATGATTCAATCCAAATAGAAATTGCAAATCAATTATGTCAATTATGACAAATTTATGACAAATTATGCACTTTCTATGCAAAATTTGATTGATTGATAATTTATGACAATTTATGACAAATTTCTATGTCAAGAATTGATTGATTGTCAATTATGACAAATTATGACAAACTTCTATGTCATTCCCATGAAATTAGGAGAAAAATAGGAGAGAATTGAAATTAGGAATTAGGAAAATAGAAAATTAGAAAATTGATGAAAATTAGGAAATTAGGAATTAGGTAAATTAATTAATAATTTGTCATTTATTAATTAATTCACAAAAAGAGGAATAATTAGCCAATTAAATGAACATTTAATTGCGATGAGAAGACCTAGGATAAATAAATAATTTATTAATCCTAGAGAGAGAAATGACAAACAAGGTTAAATGATTAAATCATGAAACCCTAAAAGATGAATTAACAATGCAAGAACGACAATTAGGTCTTGATGAAAGATAATTGATATCGATTTGATTCTAATTAACAAAGGACCAATGTGATAAATGATTTGATTGATAAATGCGCCAATTGACGAGGAACAATGAATAATTGATCCAAATTGACATAATTCAGACAAACAATGATTGATGACAAATCGATCGCAAAATGACAAAATTGTAAAGAGGACAAGGATCGATGACAAAATAGATTGCAAGACGACAAGGTTGAAAATGACCGCGATCGATGATGAATCGATCACAAAATGACAAGATTGAAAATGACCACGATCGATGACGAATCGATCGCAAAATGACAAGATTGAACATAACAACGATCGATGACAAATTGATCGCTAGCTGATAAGATTGATAAGAGGACAAAACCCTAATTAGGATTGACGATGTCCAAAATGATGACAAATGAGCACGCACATTGATGCGACAGGATAAAATCGATCAAAATCATGACTGGATAGTGTTGTCGACAAGACCAAATTTGAGAGCGAGATGAATGAAGAATATAGAAGAAAGACTCGATGCTCGCAAATGATAAAAACTAAGTGCATGACATAGGAGAAATGTTAATGCGATGCAAAAACCTAAAATGAGGCAATGCGCAAATGTTAAAGTATGATCCCGCAAGCGTTGACCATTTTTAGGTGTCTACATTTTGCCCCTCTTTGAGACAATGAGATTTTAAGCATTGTTTCAAAGAACGATGATGAAAATGCCCCAGACAATGATAATGACATATGCATGCCCCCTCGAGGAATTGGCCGGAAACATGCGGAAAATAGGCCAATTGATCGATAAAAATGAGAGGATCGAACGCACTGACAATCGGATACCTGATGCATGAAGGACAAGCAATTAATGACACAAAAGACCATGACCAACATAAGATGGAGAGGGTGCACGTCCATCTAGGCACTGACAAAGATCTATAAATGAGACCAAGAGAGTGAAAATTGCTCATTTGCACTAGCCCAAGAGGAAAATTTGTTGCTCTGGAAAAGGACACTTGTAGAGAGATGGCAAACATTCCAATGGCAGATCACCTTGAAGAACATATACACTCATTCAGATGACCAGACGATGCAGGAGCAGCGGTATTTATCTCAAAAACCCATGTTTTCAATTTCATGAATTTGACTTGTTTGCAAGACATGGCAGGGCCCACAGGAAATGCAGAAAATGACTTATGCGCTTGTGTAGGGCGAATCCTGCACTTGTGTGATGTCTTTTGTGCTTGTGTAGGGTCTTTTGTGCTTGTGTAGGGGACATAGGCATAGGTTATGTTACACAGGCACAAGACTTATCACACAGGCGCAGTTGTGCATTGGCAACCCTAATTTGGTCAAAAATGGCATGTGAATGATCCGAAAAGGGGGGTTAAGAATAGGATAGGTCAAAATAGATGAAAAACACCCTGATTTAGACATGAAATGAGGAAATGCAACCTGTAGGAGAAAACCCTTAAACTGACAAAATGTGCCCCAATTCTGATGCAGAGTCGATAGTATCCATTGATCACGCGGGAGAACCGACCTGACTGCTTCATGTTACGACATAGACTCAGAAGCACGGACAGAGATACATTAGCAAGACTTGGGATAGGAGGGACATCATCCTTGAGACATGGCAGGGATGAGGAGGATAGAGGGAACACCCAGTGATAGAGGCACGTGCTCCTTATGATAGACAGTGGACATTATGTAGTGTGATATTATATAGTCAGCCTGCGGGCCATACTTAGGACAGACAGTCCAATTTTGTACTCTGATATTATTGTGACATATGATATGATATGCATCAATATGATGGGATGCAATGTGTTATGACATATGTTATTTTCCATGTATGGATGACTTATGCATTGTTTATTGTGGAACATGTATGGATGTATTTTTATGTGGTTTTGATGCATTGATAATATGACATGGATAAAATGCTTAATATGATTCTTGATGTAATGCAAATGTACTAACCAAATGGATGCAGGATGCAGCATATGTGTGTGGAAAAATCAGAACACTAGACCAAACTAACTACCCGAACTGATGGAAGAAATGTTAGTAAGAATAAAATGAGACGGAGGACAGGTAGAGACGAAGAAAAACTTGCTTTCAGTAATGCACTTTGTAGGTGAGAACCTTTATTTTAATGTAGCAAAATGGATGCGTAGCATCATGGCATTGAAGGCCAGAGCTGAAATGCAACCCTTTTTGCAAAAGACAGACACATCGCAGACAAACAGCAATCACAACAAAAAAGAAAGAGACCATGAACCATCCCAGTCACTCTAAATCACTGAGTGACATCATCGAGCAACATAGGAACATGATCGAAGCCAAAGATAAAATCAGTAAAAAGATAAGATGCACAAATTCCAACAAATCAAACAAACACCTTGATCTTCGTTGTCAAAAGTTGAAAGTGCTAATAGGACGATCATGCTATCTAGTTTCAGGACATGTGGTACCCCGTCTAAGACAAGACACAGTCTGATTTCAAGTGTACCTCACCCTGTATAAGACTCATGATAATGTGTCAAGGACAAATGATATTGATGGTAACGTTCGATTGATATGACAATTTTGATCAGTTTGAATGTCTGGTTTGATTGAAAAGGTTCATATGTTAATGCATGATTTCATTAAAGCACAATGTATGATTGCATGTCATTGGATGTATACTCGGTGATCTGTCTTATGCACAAAAGGGATCATTTATTGCAAAATGTGTGTTTTTGGATTTTAATGTTTTGAAAAAAAATTTATGTTCATTTTTTTCAGGACTTTTTATGACTTTTTAGGGATTTTCTCAGGACATTTTTCCATTTTTTATGAGATTTTTTCAGGACATTTTTCAATTTTTATGAGATTTTTTCAGGACATATTTGGATGCAAAAGTTCCAATGATTGATCATGACAAGGGGAATGCACCTAATGCACATCTGAAAGACATACGTAGACTGGGACCAAAACATATCTACAAGAAAACTGAGTATGCAAGACAATGATGTTGACCAATAACAGGCCTGGAATAGGACATTGGGTCAAGACAAAGATAGACATGATAAAGCAGCCAAAAGAAAGCATAGCTAGAGGTCATGACAAATGACGGAGCAATCATCTTGTTACACATGGTGCCTGATTGCCAAGTTTTCACCATGGTACTTGCCCAAAGCGCCTGTTTGCTAGTTTTTCACTAAAGGGCGAATCATTTTTCTTTACTCTTTTTTTTTTTGTTCTCTTGCTTTTTCACTTTTTTTTTTTTTTGGATTTTGCTTTTTTCACTTTTTTTTTTTTTGAATTTTTTCAGGATCATATTTGAAGAAGTGCTAATAGAAAATTATGCCTAGTATTTGCAAAGATGCATGCTGTTTATAGGATCAGATAGAGGTTCACCTTCTGGGGTAGCAAGCTGATATGCCCCCGAGCCATATGTTGTAGTTACTATGAAAGGCCCAACCCAATTAGGTTCAAACTTGCCTTTGATGATGTCAGTAGACTGTGCATTCTTAGGGTTTTCCTTTAAAACCAGATCTCCAACTTCGAAGTGTCACCCTTTGACCTTCTTATTATAAGAGCGATGGAGACAGTTTTGATATGCTTGCAAATGTGTCAGAGCTGTCTGACGTTTCTCATCTAACATCTCAAGCTGGTGCAACCGTGAGACTCTATGTGTCTCATCATCAATCAGGTGTTGCAAGGAAACATGCAAGGAAGGAATCTCCACTTCCAAAGGTAAAATGGCTTCCGCACCATACACCAAGGAATAAGGTGTTGCACCAGTAGGTGTGCGGATAGAAGTGCGATAGGCCCATAGTGCTGGATTCAACTGAACATGCCAATCTCAACTAGTGTCATTGACAACCTTTTTCAGGATCTTGATAATGGTTTTATTTGATGCTTCAGCTTGACCATTCCCCTATGGATAGTACGGACTGGAGAAATGGTGTTGGATATGAAACTTTTCACAGAGTTCCTTGACATCTTTATTCTTGAAGGGGCGACCATTATCGGTGACTATGGAAAGAGGAACCCCATACCAGCATACGATATAATTCAATAGGAATTTTGAAATTTGCACACCAGTGATATAGGTCATGGGGATAGCCTCGATCCATTTTGTAAAATACTCTATGGCTGTAATGATAAACTTGTGTCCATTTGCAGATGTCAGGTGAATCTTGCCAATAAGATCCAGTCCCCATTGAGAAAAGGGCCATGGAGATATGACAGAATGAAGCTCTTGGGCTGGTGCATGAATGTAATTTCCATGGATCTGGCACTTGTAGCACTTCTTAACAAAATCATGAACATCTTTTTCTAGAGTGGGCCAATAATACCCAGCATGAATCAACTTTTTGGCTAAGCTCAGACCATTGAAATGGCCCCTGCATATACCATTGTGAACCTCATGTAAAGCCGTTTGTGCTTCGTCAGAATCTAAACACCTGAGGAGGGTATGGTCAAAAGAATGACAGTAAAGGGTGTCGGCAATGATGACATATTTGGCTGTCTGTCGGATAAAGGCTCGGCGTTGGTTAGCGGAAAGGTTGGGTGGTAAGGTTTGAGATTTCAAATATTGATATACGTCATTGTACCATGGGGAGTTGGGACCAACAAGAACGCACATCACATCTGCTGTCGGAATGTCAAAAAAAGGAACCAGCAATTGTTCAACTAAAAATTCACATTTGTCCATATTGTGGGGCATATTCAACATAGAAGCAATCGTAGCCATCGCATCTGCCGACTTGTTTTGCATTCTCAGAACTTGATTGAAATGGATAGCCGTGAATTTGGTCTTGAAGAAATCTACCATATGCTTATAAGGAATAAGCTTTTCATCTTTTGTTTCATAGTCATCATTCACTTGTCGGATGACTAATTGAGAATCTCCATAGACTTGCAAATGCGTGATGTTCCAGTGGACTGCTACTCGGAGTCCTGTAACCAGTGATTCATACTCTGCAATGTTATTGGTACAATGAAAAGTTATCCTGTACGACTTGGGAATAGCATCACCTTGAGGGGTGACAAACAAGATGCCTGCTCCAGACCCGAACTTGGTATGGGATCCATCAAAGTATAACTTCCATTCATTAGAAGATGTAAGAGTAAAGACTGATTCATCTGGAAAATTGGTCAATATGGGATGATCATCAGAAATAGGAGCCTCTGCAAGTTGATCTGCTATGACTTGTCCTTTTATCGCCTTTCGCTCCATATACTCAATGTCAAATTCACTGAGAATCATGACCCACTTTGCTAGGTGACCCGTCAAAGATGCTCGGCTAAGCAAGTATTTTAAGGGATCAATTTTTGCAACCAACAATGTTTGGTGGCTTAACATATAATTTTGAAGCTTTTGTGTTGCAAATACCACTGCTAAGCCTGCCCTTTCAATAGCTGAATAATTTAGCTCATAACCTACCAGTGTCTGGCTGATATAATAAATAGCTTGCTCTTTGCCATTCTCATCTTGTTGGGCCAAGAGAACTCCTAATGCTGTTTCAGTTGCAGAGATATACAATAAAAATGGCTTTCCTTCTATAGGAGGCATTAGGATAGGTGGCGACAACAAATGTTCTTTCAGAGCTCGAAAGGCTGATTGACATTGCTCAGTCCATTTAATAGCGACACCTTTATGCAGTAGATGCTGGAATGGATGACATTTGTCAGCCAACTGAGCTATGAAGCGGCAGATTGACTGGAGCTTTCCTTGCAGACTGCGTAATTGACAGAGATTAGAAGGAGGAGGCATATCCATTATTGCTTTAACCTTGGCAAGATCGACCTCAATGCCTCTGTGAGAAACAATGTACCCTAGTAACTTGCTAGCTGTAACACCAAAGACACACTTCTTTGGATTGAGTTTGAGCTTGTAGGTCTCCATTCGGTCAAAGATTAGGCCCAGGATGGCTAAATGACTATCTCTTGTGACAGATTTGCATAATAAGTCATCAACATAGTCTTCCATCAAAGTATGCATGAAATCATGGAAAATTGTTGTCATTGCTCTTTGATATGTTGTGCCTGCATTTTTAAGACCGAAGGGCATCACATTCCAACAGTAGGTACCCAGAGCACAGGTGAATGTTGTCTTATGTTGATCTTCAAGAGCAATGCAAATTTGGTTATAGCCGGAGAAACCATCCATCAATGAAAGCATCTCATATCCAGCAGTCATGTCCACTATGATGTCGATATTTGGCAATGGAAAATCATCTTTAGGGCATGCTTTATTGAGATCCTAAAATCTGTGCAGATTCTGATGCCCCCAGTTACTTTGCTAACTGGTACTAAATTTGAAATCCAGTCTGCATAATCAATGGGTCTAATGAAGCCCACATCCAGTAATTTTTTCAGTTCCACCTTGACCAAAAGAGCCACCTGGGGATGCATCTTTCGAAGTTTCTATTTGATAGGCTTGGCATCAGCTTTCAATGGAAAATGATGAAGGACTAATTCTAGATCGAGGCCAGGCATATCTGCATAGGGCCATGCAAAGCTGATCTTCTTCTCAAGAAAGAAATTGACAAAATCTATCTTTTCCTGTTTTGATAAAGAAGCAGCAAAATGAATGACCTTAGGGTTGTCAGGTGTACCCAAATTGATTTCCTTGATCATTTCCACCAGCAATGTTGATTTATCCTGAATTAATAGGGGTATGTCCACTCTTCCACCTTTGGGCGCCTCAGAGAGGTTTTCACCTGCAGGTACATCTTTTGTTTTTACTTTTGTATGATCAGAGAGTGCCTTACGGTTTTCACTCAAAGATCTATTCTTTTGATTTTTTACTTTTTCTTTTCTTTTTTCATTTTGATGACTAGAAGAGGGAGTTGACTCCCCGAAATATGCTGTGGAATCCAAATCGATAGCAAATCCTACCTTATGATCACCTTGTGGCATGCGTTCCCATAGTCCAAGGAATTCTGCAATTGCTTCGTCATTTTGAAAATAGTCCAATGTGAGTGGTTCTTGTTGGTCATGCTGGATAAGCTAGGGATAGATGAGGGGCATGTCATCATCGGTTGTAAGGAGAGAAAGTGCTGATATGGTAAAGATGTAAACATCTGTGGTGCCACTATCCAAACTGCTTGTATCTGATTCGGAGCTTGGATCCCAGAATGACTCTATCCAAGCATGAGGACATGTTTTAGGAAGAGGAGTTATTTCATGTTTGTCTTCCATAGGCAAATTATCAGGGTCAATGAAAATATTGTCGAGGGCATAGGAGCTAGAAGAAAAAGAACTCCACTCCCATTCATTGGAATCAGTTTCGGGTCGGGTATCCTCAGGTGTTATTTCATCATCAGAGTCATGCCCTTTTCTACACGTGGGAACTTTGGAAGATGAGGGTCCAATTCGTAACCGTACAAAACCTAACCCTAAAGTTGGAGGTCGCATCTTGGGTATAACAGGTTCTAGCCTTCCATTATTGTTCAGGCCTAAGCCACTGCAACCATCATATCCTTTCTTTTGCAGCATAGTAAATCCTTTGCCGTACCGTTCCACTGGCAACCTGACAGGTGGGGTCTCAGTTGGATCTTTGTAAAGCCAATCTATGACATCATCATCTAAAGTTTCTTTGTCAAGTTCACCCCATCTTGTAAATGTAGTGGGAGGCTAATATTGAATAATGACCTTAGGTTCCTTTTGCAATAAATACGGTTTTCCATATGATTTTGGAGATATTGGTAAATTCCCGATGAGGAATGTTTGATCCATTGAATATTCTCCGCATCCTTGGTCTTGTATCTTCAATTTTCCTTTGAAAGCATCTAACAATTCGTTAGGATCCACATAACTATGTGAATTGGCCTCTCTATTGAGCGGGACTTGCTGCTGAGGGGTATCCTTTAGAGTAGCACAAATTGAAATGGATTAGGATCTCTTGGAATTGTTATCTCAGTTCCATTGTAAGGATATTTTAAACATTGATGATAGGTGGATGGAACGGCTTTCATTGCATGGCTCCATGGACGGCCAAGAATCATATTGTAAGGGAGATCGAGGTCCAAGACTTGCAAGAAAGTGTTTTCTGTCACTGGACCGACTCTGATAGGCAATGTAATTATCCCTTTGGATGGGTGCTCAGCATCATCATATGCTTTTATTGTTATTCTTCTGGAAGCATCAATATCATTTTTTGTATATCCAAGGCCAATGACTACTCTCAAGGTACAAATATTAAGACCCGCTCCGCCATCTATCAAGACTCGTCGGATTTTGCAATTATGGAAAAAGACTTCAAGGTGCAAAGGATCATTATGAGGGATCTTATCAGGTGAGATATCATTATCAGAAAATGCGATATTTTGGAAAATAGCTAGATGTCCAATCCGGGCTTGAAACTGGTCAACATCAATATCTGTCAGGACAGTGGACTCAATTAAAGCTTTATCCAGGACTACACGATGCATGGGAGACATTTTCAACAACTCAAGGATTGATATTTGTGCAGGTGTCTTTCCTAGATGATCCAAGAGATTATACTGGCTTGTAGGAGTTGGTTTGGAAGGAGATGCAGGAGCTCCTTTCAGGACTATTTTAGATCCACGAGTGGTGACCGCGCAAGAGGGATCTTGTCCCTTTATTCTTAGGGTAGAAACACACTCATTTGATGCTCTGAAACAATTGATGACATTGTTATAACCAGCATTCACATAATTTGCTGTTTGGGCAGAGTTGGAAGAGGACGCTTTACCCTTGTCATGATCAAGCAAAGGAGTTTTGAAAATAGTATGATCAATGTTAGAGGTCGCATGGGGTGGATCTACCTCAATTACTCCTTACTCTAATAAATCTTGAATCATATGTTTCAATTGAAAACATGATGCGGTTTTATGTCCTTTGGACCGATGATACTCATAGTATGCATTATCATTCCACCAATGCGGTTTTACCACTGGTTCTGCCTTGATATCTGGTAGCTTAATAAATTTTGCTTGTATTAATTGTTTCATTACCGACTCAATAGGCTCTCCCAATGGTGTAAATTGTTGAGGAGGCCCATCCCTTGATCGGAAAGGTTTGCACTGCTGGCTTTGGAGTTGGCCTTGTTGTTGATTATATTGTTGAGTATGTTGTTGTTGAGTAGCATTGCTCATTGGTGCTTGATTTTGTTCCATAGTTGACATATTAGGAACACTCAATTTCTTGATCATGAATGGGGGTTGATTTGCATTCACCGCTCTTGCATCAACAACACCATCATTAGTGACATTCTTATTTTTATACCAAAATCGGTTTCTATCCCCTGAATAATTTGTGTTGTCACTATCTTTATTGAGCTTGATAATTCCTTTAGCTACAAGAGCCATTTCAATGCTCATTCCTTTCTTAATGAGTTTCTCAATAGTACTGGGACTTTTCAATTTTAGTTCATACATCATTTTTGGGACCAAATTTTGGATAAACAGATTCACTTGTTGTTCTTCAGGTATATCTAGGGAAGAACGACTATACAAGCTTCGCCATCATTGCAAGAAAGTCACTAATGGTTCACCTTGCTTTTGCTTGGTGTTACATAAATCTGACATGGTCACATCACTGTCGATGTTGAACGCAAAATGAGATAAAAACTTTTGAGCCAATTCCGACCAAGTCTTTATATTTCCTGGCAGATGTGAATACCAATCCATGGCTTGTCCCATGAGACTTCGTGCAAATAAGCGCATTAAATATGTTTCCTCATAACTCACTTCAGTACATGCCGCGAAAAATGCTCTAATGTGATCTTTTGGATTGCCATTCCCTTTATATTTCTCAAAGTTAGGTGCCTCAAAATGCTTAGGGAATGGAGGCATGTATACACTCTTGTCAAATGGATTAGGACATAGATCTTGATCTGTATACAACTTCTTTGTTCCTTTAGTTTCTAATGTGTCAACTTTTCATTGCAACTTTTCAAGTTGTTGCACAATTGTATCAGATTTTGGAGGTCCATCATTAATCCCCGTGGGTACTCTTTGTCGATACATCGTATTTCTGATCGGTTGTTGATACTCTAAATGGCCATTTTAGGTGTCTCCGGCATATAATGTTCTTGGTACATCTCTTGTTGTTGTGGTTGTGCTATGCCTTGATATTGACCTTTTTGTTGTGCTTCTTGTAGCCTAGGTTGATATTGCAATTGAGCATGTTGTTGATACTGCACCGGTGCCAATTGCGGTTGTGAAGTAGGATAGCTTGTTTGCCTTGGCACATATTGAGGCACATGTTGGTGTTGAGGCTGATTAATCAGAATTTGTTGACTTTGTGCCAATTGTTGTCGCGATGTATATCCCATCATTTGTAAAAAACTTTGTTTAGGTGGTTTTCATTGCTTCTCCTTAAGATGGGGTATAGCACTTGCATTAACTTGCTGTGTGGTTTGTCCAATCCATTGTGATGTTTGCAAGTTTGCATTAACTTGTAATGGTGCCGAAGGCGCTGCAATTTGTTGTCGAATGCTAAATTGTTGTTGTTGCACATTGCTTGTTTGCACATTTGATTGTACCTTTTGTGTATTACTCAATTGTTGCAACAGTTGTTGTTGGTGCAAACCACTATCCGTAGCTCTTTGTGTCGCCATTATCGAAGGATTTGTCGCAATAGTGTTTGGCAAATATATTGAACTTAACGGGACATAAGAACTTTGTTGCATCGTGGAATTGTTTTGGACATTGGTGATATTAGGCATTCCAGTTGTGAAGCTCTCTTGCATTTTAGATTTTGATCCCATTTTATGCATATAAGGAACTACTTCTTGTTGAGGGATAGTTGTCAATATTTGCGTGGTCTTTATTTGATCTTGTGTTACAGGTGTTGTGTTGAATAATGGATTATTTATTGTCTCAAATGGTGACTTTTGAGGAATAGTCACTGTCAATGCCTTTGAAGCACGTTTACTCATCAAGGTAGGTTGAGTTGCTTGTTGTGCATTTTCTTTATTTGGATGCGGAGAGAAACTTAACAACTCACCGCCTTGTTGTTCTTGAACATTGATTTGCTCACTTGAAGAGGTCACATTACTCATCATGTTAAGATACTTTTGTGGAAACATCTTAAAGACCTTGTTCAAGAACTTATCCATCTTTTTTGTTATCTTTGGATCTTGAAGGAACATGTCAACATCATCAGAGGCATCGGAATCAGATGAAGAATCTGGTTGGATATTTGGATTCATTTCTTGGTGAATGCCTTGATCTGAACCAAATCCTTGTGAGAGAGTTTGTTCTTCATACAATGTTTGTATTTCATGTTGTAAGTTTGGTTGATTCCAATTGAAAGGTGCACTTCCTCTTGGAGTTGGTGGAACACTCCCATGTCCTGGTTTCATAGGTACAAACACTGGTTCATATAATGGAGGTGGTCCAAGTTGAACCATTCCATATGGTGGTAGAGATGTATTTGATGAACCTTTGATTTGCACTGTTTGACTAGTTTGAAACTGCGAATTTGCTATGTTGTCAATGGGTTGATACGTTGGTTCGCCCATCTTTTTAGACTTTGATCTTGTTTCAATAGGCATGTCACTTATGCAAATGCAATATTTTTGGAATTTTTCAAAGACAATATATGATATGCAACTAAATGCAAACTAAATGAATGAGAATGCAATCTATGGCAAGAATGCAACCTATGTTTTTGGTTGTTTTTCAAGATTTTGACAAACTTTTTGGAATGCAAATCTAAAAGAGACCCTTAGGAAATTGAAATGATGTCTAGACCTCAAAGGACAAATGACAAAGTCTCCCCTATATGCTTGGATACTAAGCTAGGTTTGACCAAATGACAATAATGACATAAAAAGAAAAGGTTTGACAAGGTCTAGACTTCTTAACAATGACTTAGGGTTTATCAAAGATTTGGATTACTCAAGTATGACAAAACCTAGTTTTTGAGACTATATGCAAAAGGACAATTACTATGCAAATGACCTTAATATGATATGATAATAACCTAAACTTAATGAAGAGACTTAGGGTATGCAAAGTATGACAATGGTATTACTCTAATGCAAGAGGACACATGCAAGTGGATGACCCTTATTGATATGCAAAGGAGTATGACGTAGGTGAAGCCTAACCTTGGTACTTGACAATGAAATTTGCAAAATGCAACCTAGGATGAACCTAAATGTAAGTGACATGAATGTTGAGACAAGATTTTGAACAATGTTTGATAACCATGTTTGAAGGTGTATTGAACTTTGTTGAACGAAATGTTCTTGTGTTTAACCTTGTTTTGAATCAATTTGTCTTGCTTTTGAAATGAGATGCAATTCAACTTTTGACAAGTAAAGAAGATAAGATATTTTAACATAGACTCAAGACAATCATGCTCATTCCCACATTTCTTATGGTAGGCAAGGACATTAGGTACTTGAGAGGTAGACTTATTATGGGATTCAAGGAGAATACATAGATGCTTGACCCCACGGGCTCCCCTCCACGGCACTCACTTCTCAGGGCAGCCAAGCATTAGTCCCCATGGAAAGCTCCCCATGGCGAACTTAGTATCTCTTCCAAGTATCCGAACTTGTCCTTCTCAAGCAACTAGAAGGGTTTTTGGCCTCTAAAAATAAGGTGTTTAGTAAGGATTTCTGTTAAGCATTACTCCTTGATGTCACGCAAGAGTGATTGAGACATTAAGCCCATCAAGATACCAAACAAATGTAGTCACACAAGCACGATTTAGACCATGAGGTCCTACTTAGATGTTGATATGAGAAAGAGTTCAAGGGTCATCACTTCCCAAGTAACTGCAATTCCCACGTAACCCTTCCTTCAAAGCTTTCGCTCATCAGGTATTTTTTTATAGTGAGTTAGAATGCCAAGGTATTCTAACCATACTCACTTTGGGTCATTCCCTTCTCATGATTATCACTTGCTTGCAAAAGAAAACGGTCGAGAAGGCAAGCCCTCTAAAGGTGACACACAAATAAAGACATGAGCATGGTATTGAAGATCTGAATTTCTGATCACCCTAAGAAGGATGAGAGCATACTCTCCTACTCCAATGTCAAAATCGACAATCAAATCAAGCATAGATTCATTCCATCCTATTTAGAAATCACTAGGTGCCTAAAAATTAATTACAAACACAAGGTTTAGTTGTAGTCCAAGGCAACCTGCAAAACCCAAGTCAGAAGTTTGAAATGTTTAGTCTTTGACTATCGAACCTGCACAAAAACATGTTAGTAGTTTCATTTGTTTGTCTTTACCATGCATATGCCAAGGTTCTGCACAGAGAATTAGTACCAAAAACCAAAAAGCAGAAAACATAATGCAAAACAAACAATTTTCAAGTAAAACACTGCATTTTTACCTCTATTTCTGGACTTTACACAGGCGCAGAAGTCATGAAACAGGCACAGAAGCCATGACAAAGGCACAGAATGTCTTTAACACAAGCGCAAAATGCTTAACACAGGTGCAAGTTGTCTTACAAAGGCGCAGAAGTCCCCAGAAAACCCTGCACTGCCCTGTTTTTGGTTTTTTTTGACCTGCAAATCAACTCAAAAGCACTCAAAAACATAGTTAAGGGGTTAGATGGTTAGTGTTCACATCGGGTTCACCAATTAATGTAGCATAGGAAATGTTAAAATCATCACAAGCAATATAAACAGTAATCATTAGCTCAATCACAAAAGCAAATTGCCATGATCTATCCTAACACACTCAATAAAGACATGAAAATGAAACATTTAAAACTTAAAGATTATGCAAACCAGATGTAGATCTAAATGCTTCCTTCATGCGGCTCCATTGTTCTTCTTTCTTCTCCAAATAGTTTTGTTGTGGATCTCACCTACTAGTGCATGATCATGATATGAAAGCAAGTAAATAAGATATTGCTCAAGAGTACTTGAAGTGTGATTTGACAAAGTGATTAGAAATTCGATAATCTGATTAGGGATTAGATTGAAGAAATTCATCCAATTTATAGAGAAATTGGAGAAAAAGATCAAATTAGCATGATTCAATCCTAATAGAAATTGCAAATCAATTATGTCAATTATGACAAATTTATGATAAATTATGCACTTTCTATGCAAAATTTGATTGATTGATAATTTATGACAATTTATGACAAATTTCTATGTCAAGAATTGATTGATTGTCAATTATGACAAATTATGACAAACTTCTATGTCATTCCCATGAAATTAGGAGAAAAATAGGAGAGAATTGAAATTAGGAATTAGGAAAATAGAAAATTAGAAAATTGATGAAAATTAGGAAATTAGGAATTAGGTAAATTAATTAATAATTTGTCATTTATTAATTAATTCACAAAAAGAGGAATAATTAGCCAATTAAATGAACATTTAATTGCGATGAGAAGACCTAGGATAAATAAATAATTTATTAATCCTAGAGAGAGAAACGACAAACAAGGTTAAATGATTAAATCATGAAACCCTAAAAGATGAATTAACAATGCAAGAACGACAATTAGGTCTTGATGAAAGATAATTGATATTGATTTGATTCTGATTAACAAAGGACCAATGTGATAAATGATTTGATTGATAAATGTGCCAATTGACGAGGAACAATGACTAATTGATCCAAATTGACATAATTGAGACAAACAACGATTGATGACAAATCGATCGCAAAATGACAAAATTGTAAAGAGTACAAGGATCGATGACAAAATAGATTGCAAGACGACAAGGTTGAAAATGACCACGATCGATGACGAATCAATCGCAAAATGACAAGATTGAAAATGACCATGATCGATGATGAATCGATTGCAAAATGACAAGATTGAACATAACAACGATCGATGACAAATCGATCGCCAGATGATAAGATTGATAAGAGGACAAAACCCTAATTAGGATTGATGATGTCCAAAATGATGACAAATGAGCACGCACATTGATGCGACATGATAAAATCGATCAAAATCATGACTCGATAGTGTTGTCGACAAGACCAAATTTGAGAGCGAGATGAATGAAGAATATAGAAGAAAGACTCGATGCTCGCAAATGATAAAAACCAAGTGCGTGACATAGGAGAAATGTTAATGCGATGCAAAAACCTAAAATGAGGCAATGCGCAAATGTTAAAGTATGATCCTACAAGCGCTGACCATTTTTAGGTGTCTACATGTATATGTGTATATGTGTAGATGTGTAGATGTGTAGATGTATGTATGTATGTATGTATGTATGTATGTATATAATGTATACACACACACATATATATATTTATTTATATATCATTATTATTATACATATTTATTTCTTTGTGTCTTTCTTTTGTTTTTTTATTCTAGTTTTAATTTATTTTTTTTATTTGCCTGCTCTCTTTCTCTCTCCTCCCTCTCATCTTTTTATTCACTCTAGATCTACTTCCTAGCATCTGTCATCTCCTTAGAATTCTCATCCTAATGATGAATCACATGGTGTGATTCAAAACATTGATGATTATTATTTTTTGCACAAAATCAAATCTAGAAGCATTATAAGTATTATAGCATGGATTATGGAAATCTAATAGCATCAATTAACCCAACAAGTTATCAAGAATAATTGAGTTCAGATACCACTATAATGGTTATCCTTGATTTTTTTGTGTTGATATTATTCACAAATTTTGTGTGCTAACAAGCAATGAAAGTAATAGATAGCTTACTAATTGGAATAGTTTTAAATTTCATTCATTATTTTTTAATATCATTTGCAAACGCATTGCACAAAGTACAATAAATATTCTATGAAAGTATTATTTATTCATTGATCACACTGTATAATACATAAAATGAGATGATTTTTAGTCATGACAAATTTATAGCAATAGAGATGTTGTTAGCAAGAAGCTATGAACCGAAGCTCACTTTGATCAATCCTTGCACCAATACCATGGCTAATGTGGTCTAAGTATTCTCACAACACAAGTTCTTTTTTGTTAGACGTGTGAATAATGTTGTCATTGATATCAAACCAGACATCTGGTTCTGTACCAAATAGTGTATGCAGGCCCAGATATTAGTTCAGACATTATGGATGTTATGCAAAGTGTTGTGGTTATGTATCTGCAATTTAGGTGTTGCAGTTTTTGGTTAGAAGTTATTATGAAGCATGTACAACTTTAGATGATGACCTTTTGAGGTCCCTTTGAGTTCTCATTGTCCCTGGTATCTTAGTGTTAGGAATTCTAGTTGATCCTGATATCAGTTATGTATCCCGATGTCAACAATTAGCAACTTTTGTATCTATCAAAAGTATCTCTTCAAGTTTTGTGATTGCGGTTCCTTGGTATGTGTGGAGTCTACATCTTGGAGATGTTGAGCTTAATCTAATGGTGATAGGTCCATTCTCTTGGGTCTGAATGACCCTTGCAATTTTTTGATAATCACGGTATATGTTTTTATAATCAAAAGTATGTAAAGGAATTGTGTAGAAGCATTGTGGAGGCCGACATGAGCTTATTGATAACATGTTGGGCTTGGTCGACATACTATTTTATATTGCTACCCTCAATATTATATATATATATATATATATATATATATATATATATATATATATATATATATATATATATATATTCATGAGTAATGAAGAAGACAAGAGAATTGATAAAGAGTGAGTGTGTGTGATGTGCAGAAGATAGTTGGCAGTGAAAGAAGCAATGTATGTGAGAGTTGTAGATAGTGAAGGTAATCGGTAGTGCAGTAGTCCTTTATCAGACCTACTGCAAAATAGTGGTGCAAAGATCTCTAATGGGATCTTCTGTAAATTTTGAGATTTGTAATATGAACTTAACTTGGAACTGATCTTATGCATTTGGAGATGCAAACCTTCTTAGTTCAACCCTTTCAATTGCAATGAGCATTCTGAGTGTTAGCTATTTCTTTTTGTATCTACAACGAGCAGTCTGATAATCAGCTGTTTTTGTAATTTGGCAGTGAGCCACCTAGAAATGAGCCACCTGTTTGTAAGAACAACTATAACTAGTTATATTTTCTTGAGAGTTAACACTTTCCATGGTTTTTCCCATTTTGGGTTTTCCACTTACAAATTCTGGTGTTCATCTTGTGGTTGTGTTCTTCTTATTTATTCTGCATTAACTATTCTACTTTAGTTAATTCTGTTTAATATTTTGAGGATAGCTTCGATTGGTAAAAAGGTCTACTATTTTAATTAAGTGGGAATACTGATTAACCCCCCCTCTCAGTATTCTAGTGCTTTCAACCTGATCAACAATCGACATCAAAGCTTTGGTCGCTTGCTTGGAAAGACTAACCGATTAAGGGAGATATGTGTTGGTTGAGCCATGGCACCTATATACTTGGATGAATAATTTTGAATGGATTAAGAATTGAAAACCCTTGAAGATTTGGAAAGTGTTTAATAAGAGAATGAAGAACTAAAGGAGAATGTGAAGATTGCAAATGAATGTGTACAGAAGCTGAGAGATAAAATTTGTAAATTCAAGTTGAGACACAAGGAGGTTAACAATCAGTTGAATCAAGTGAATGATACCATCAAAGACTTGATGCGGAAGATAGAGGAAAAGGATAAGGCAAATCAGTTCCTAAAAGAGACATTAAAGCTGAAATCTGAAGAATGTGAAAAGCTTGAGCAAGAAGTGAAGAATCTAAAGGTAGAGAACAAGATCCTTGACAAAAACAATCTCCTAGAAGATTTGATCAGCATGCAGCAAGTTAAGTCAAACAAAACCAGACTTGGTTACCAAACCAGTGTGTGCCTAGATCACAATGTTAATGAAGAAAATAAGGAAGTCAAATTTGATATGGAGAAGAAGTCAAAATATGAGAATAAATATCAAAATTAGAAATCAAATCCAAGAAGACCACTAATCTGACAACCCAATGCACAAAGGTACCTATCTTTTAATATCTATTATTTTAGATGCAATAAATTTGGGCACAAGGTAGTGAACTATAGAAGCATTCAATGTTATAGTTGTAAGATGTTTGGACATAAGGCAAGCCTTTGTAAGAATCATTTTGTGAATCAAAATTATAACCTAGTTGTTGTAAATAAGAAGAGATGACTTTCAAGGACATTGTTACAATTGCAATATCTATGGACACAAGGCAAGTCAATGCAGATATAGATCTCATCCAGTAAGATTTCAGAAGAAAATTGTTGGTTGTTTCAATTGCAATCAGCCCAGACATTATGCTAACCAATGTAGGAAAGGAAATGAGGAAAAATATATTGAAAATAGTGCAATGAAGAATGATGAATCAAAGAAGAAGGAAAACTTGGTTTGGATAAAGAAGAATGAGAACAAAGGAAGTGAGCCTGAATTACTAGAATCTGGTGTAAGCACCTCTTCCTATGGAATTTAAGCTTAGAGCTTTGGGCCAAGGGGATTTTTGATCTCAAAGAAAAATCTTCTAGCCTCCCTGTCTAAATGGATCATGTCAGTAATCCGACATGACATTGCTTGAATGGTATCTGATAATTAGAGGAATCATGATGAAATCATCAAAAAGATAGTTCTTGGTGAAAAAACCCTAATGGAGCATTTTTAGTAAGATAAGTATCAGTTCTTGAGTTCATTTCTTTCATATCAGTTATATTTTCTTTGATATCATTGTGAATTTTAGAGAAATAGTAAAGTGAGTAGTGAAGAGAAATCATGGAAGGAAAAATGACCATCAAAGAATCTAGCAGCGAAGAGTTTTAGATTGTGGACAAATTTCTCCTAGATGAGTTTAGTCTGGAGAAGATCAAAGTCATTGAATCAGATTTGAAGGATGATGAATTTTAGAGGATGAAAGAGTCAGAAGGAAAAGGTATGAATCTATGGACTGAATTCCTTTGGTTCGACAATACAGAGGTAATCAGAGTAATCCTTAGCCATGTGCGAGATAACTACATTGTGTTGGATAAACCCTATCCAATTACAAAGGAAATGTTGGCAAGAGACACTATACTAGTAGACATTTGTACATGAGAAATTTTTTGGGTTATCATTGATGGAAACTCATATCAAAGATCACATCTGGTATATGCAATTTTTTTCTACCAGAAGTTTGATATTCATTTATGGTTAAGTCTGGAAGGTGAAATATAGTATGTGACAAAGTATGAGTGCATTGTGCAGATCTATATTTTGGATGCATAGTTTTGGTTGTGGTGATAGTTTTAGTTGATTGGATGTTAGAGGTATCTTATTTTGCAATCCTAGCCTTCAATATTTATTCTCATGCAAGATTGAAGATTTGGTATCCAGTAATTCAGAAATAACAGAGCTACTTTGGTGTAACATGTTGTGCAAAATCTTTGGGATGATTTCAGTGATTGGTTTTTCTTTTGAGCTGGTCAAGACATCATGTGAGAATCTTATTATCAATCTATTTAGGTCCACTTATGGATTTGTAATCAGATTGAGCTGACTTATGGTTATACATTTCATGTTGCGTGTTATACAGTTTCTTTTAAGCTGAAGTCAAATTTGATTAGTTTGTCGATGCGGATATATAAGACTGATTCATTTGAGAATTTTGGTATGAGATGTGTGAGTGGGAAGATTTTATGAGTTATTGTGTGAAGTTTTGTGTGCGTGAATGAAGTTTTTGTGCTTCAATATATAATAGAGCAGAGAGATAGAAGAGTGGAAGAAGACTACTTACACTTAACCCAAACTATTTTTTGGTAGTTGTAAATGCTACTATTCAATTAAGTCATTCTTCTTATCATTTGTAATCTCTTGTAAAGCAATGAGCCTTCTTTCGGGTTGTAGCCCTCTTTTGTAATTGAGCAGTGAGCTCTAGGCAGTGTGCCTAAATGCATGTGCATTCCCCCCTTGTAATATTATCATACTTCTGATCACAATATTATTATATTGTGGGTTCCTCTCCCACCATGGTTTTTCCCTTTCTGGGTTTTCACAAAAAAATTCTAGTGTTATGGTTCTATTTTTGTTTGTATTTATGTTTTGCACTTTACTTTTATTCATTTGTATATGGTGGTTAAGAAATAGGAATCAGTTTAAGAAAATTGTTAATTGCATAAGATTGATTCACTCCCCCCTCTCAGTGTTCATTGATTCCAACAATTGGTATCAGAGAATAGTTCCTTCGAGGAAGCCTAAAATATTGAGGAAGATTTGGGAGTTTGAATCAATGGACTCCAATTTGCAGAAACAACTTATTGTAGCACTTGGAGACCTAGATGCAACAAGGAAATAAGCAAGTGATCTAAGAAGAAATTTGAGTGTTGTAGAAAATTTCATTGAGTCATTGAAAGATCAATTGAACACATCCAGAGAGAAGAAAAAGGAGTTGATGGACAAACTTAAGGAGAAAAAAGAGCAATACATTGATAATCAAGACAAGATAGATGAATGTGAAAAATGTAACGTCCGCTAAAATGACCTAGAGAAAATAAAGCAAACTAACATACTAATGGAGATAAAAACATAATTATAACATCCAATGCAACACATATCAACAACTATGCAATATAGATTAATCATCCCGTATACATAATCTTTATGAACATGATACATATCACATATACTCATAAACCAATTACGCAAGTGAAAGTAAACATAACAAACCATTAATACCATCTCCCTAGGGTATCTCAACATCACTGCTTACTACCATCATAATCAATAACAATCTAACCATATCTATTACAACACTTAACATCCTTAATCATTAGTCATGCACATATGCAATATACTTAGGTCCTATCCATCATGATATGCAATATACTTATTCATAAAACTAAGATGATAAACCTCTTTTTAATTCAAGGCTAAGCCCTTTTCCTTATGTTTATTTTATGCTTCAAATCCAAATGTGCCTAAACCCATAACCTTTCTTCTACTAGCATGATCATCATACATCTACAATGATTATCCATTAAATAATGCATAAACTTAATTTCCTTTCTTAACTAACATTCCCTTTTCTACACATGAATCTGTATTACTCATGAGATCACATTCCCTAACATGATCCCTAAATGCATATTACAACAACCATAATATCCTTCATTAAACAGCTTCTTAATTGTTATACATGGTACCTGGTTTCTTTCTTACACAACCATAGATATAAATTCCATTGCCTACACAATATCATTCATCAATTGCAATTCCTACACTAAAGCAATCCTACTTATGTAGGTTATTTTCCACTTTTAATCTACAAGCTCATCTATCAATCATAACATACATGCAATGATAAACGCATAACAACAAATTCAATTACATTATTTCCAATAACTAAGCAATATTCAAATACTTTGAGATGCACTCATACCGTATTCTACTACTAGAGTCGTAACCTCATTTCACATTAAATAAAAAATCTAAATCATTTTCCCATTGTTCTTCTTTCCGAATGATGTCTTTTCCTGGTTTTTTATGTAATGTTATGTACTATGGGTTGGGATCCCTTTTTGTTCAGTTGGGATCTATTTTAGTTTTTGAAGTGATCAGGCACAGTGTTTTCTATCTCTTTCTATATATCTTGCTTTGTAAAAGGTTCGGGTTCCTTTCAAAAACCTTCTTTTACTTAATCAAAACAATCTAAATCATTTCCTTATGGTGAACTATTCATCTTACTATCTCCCATTCATTCTTACAATCTAGAAATATCTATGTATCAAGAACATCAACCTTTCAACAAGATCATTCTTTCAATATTTTCAATTACATCCATACTCAAATATCATCCTATTACAACATAACTATTACAATCCATTATAGCATATAAAGATTTCATCTTACTAAGAGCCCTAATACTTATATTTATTAAATGCAAGCTACATAGCTACATTTACCATATCATCTTAGTTACCATATCCGATTTCCTATCCTTTTCTATCTTAAAAAAGAGCATAAATTCCTATTACATGATCTTGATATCAAACTCATGAATCCCTTTTACAAACCATTACCAGATAACCTATAACATATCCATTAACATGAATTATATTATATTTCAAAGATAATGACATTTCAATACATCTCAACATCCATCATAAAAATTATGTGTGAAGACCTAAGGCAACATCTACATTGCAATTACAATTACAATTACATGTATATCACATCATGAGCGTATCTCTTTCAATACTTGATTTCATCTACAACTACTATAGGGTAATTATATTACATGAACCATGAATTTCATTACATTCATCTACTACAATAAACATCCATAAACTACAATGAAGAAGAATCCAATAATAACATCCCAATGGTAAAAAGACACCAACCACCTAACCATGTGGAAGCAAAGGAACCACCCCCCATGCTAGGAGATGACAAAAGGTCCCAACACACACTCTAGACCTAAGTTGACACCAAACTATCAAGAAGACTCACAACTCAAGTATCACAACCACACAACACAAAAACCAATCACATGGCAACCACATATAGAAACTCCTAGAGGCGAAACAATATGCAAGGCATTAGCATAACAAACAAGGACACATGTAGGAGTGGAGTGTCATCACATGCTATGCTCCCCAAAATAGACACACAACCCTTTAAGTCATAACCCCGATAGACATGTGGAGCCATCTCAACCTATGAGAGGATCAAGGGAGATTGACTTACCACTACAGTGGCCTTTCCAAGCTTATCCTAAAACATCCTCCCTAGGAACAAGTCTTGGGGCTCAACAATTAATTATCTTGATTAGGTGAGTCCTAATTACCCAATCCATCTAATTTCATTATTAATGTTATCACTTGTTTTATAATAAGGAAAATTTCTAATGTGCCCTAGAGATCTAGACGGGAGGCTTATCAACTCACTGCCTATCTCTCATGACCCCGATAATCACATGGAAGCCCACTCCCCCTAACATGTTCCAAAAAAATAATAATAAAATCTCAACAAGAGGCTCATAATCAACATGAAAATTTGAATCCATATGAAACACCATGTAGCCATAACTCATGCATGATCATCCAATTGTCATAATACCAAGTAAATCAATAAAGAGCCTCATAGAAAATAAATATATCAAGGACCACAAAAAGGCCATCAAGATCTTCCACAAATACAAAATAAAAGCTACAACAAGACTTACTCACTTGTTGGATTCAAAAACAACAAAACTTCACCATTCAAACTTGGTTCAACAATATGGAAAAGAGAACAAACTTATCAGCAACAAGCTTAGGAAAGATTAAAGAGTATAAACCCATAGAAATATGTCCAATCTAGAGAACATCAATAGACCTAAAACAAGCCTCTAGTACAAAAATCAAATTGGAAATACAAGACAAAATAAGCAAATTAGACCAAAACATCAAAATGGGGCAGTTCAGGGCATACACTACGCAGTGCAACACATATATCTAGACTCTCAGTGCATATGCAGGACTAAACAATGCAAACACAAAACCTAACCTCGCTTTCTCAAGGTTTGGTAGTGCATTTGACATGAAACAATGCATTTGCTAAGACAAGTAGCACATTCACAAAAACTGACAACGCGTATAAAACACATCACAATGCATATATAAGCGCATATACTTAGAAACAATGCATATACCAAATGAGATAGTGCAAACAAGATATAGTGTAGTGCATAAATGGAAAGTAAACTCACATTTGCAAACAGAAACATCGCATATGCTATTATAGCACATTTAATTTAGACTGACATGGGAAGATGAAATTTTTGACAGGGATATAAAATCAAAGGCATCACAAAAACTTACAAATAGGGGCTTAAAAGAAATGCCCAAGAAATACAAAATGAATGAAATGAACATAATAATAAATCATGCACCATATGGAAAGATATATCGAAACACCTTCTCACGCCCAAAGACTCAAAATACATTCTGAAAAGCTTACAGAGAGCCTAATAAACCAAAATAGTATTCACAAAACAATCATAGCCTAAATTTAGCTCACAATACACTTTCAAACCAGAGAAAGCACCCACATAGGGAATATTCATATAAGGAAATGTGTGCAAAACCATGCATACAACAAAACCAAAACTTAGAGCCAAAAATAATAAATTTTCCCCAAAGGCTAAAGTAAAACTATATAACATAATTTACCCCAAGAAATATTAAATTCTAAAACCATATAAAACTTTAGGATAATATTTATTTCAACCCATCTCCCGCATACAAACTGAAGACACAGTGAATACAGGAAGATGAAAACCATAAATAAACAAAATGGCACCACCAACCTGCAACCCGATGATAGAATAAAGTTGTACAAATGCCCAACAAAATCCAGCAAACTCCCCAAAGCCAAATTCAAGATCAAAAATAAAATTTACAGAAAAGATTTAAAGTAGTAACCCGTCAACAAGCTCAGGCCGAATAAAAAGAATACCAAACCAAAACCATAGCCTCCAAGCCAAAACCCTAGCCTCAAAATCAACCAATAAAAATATTCTAAAAGGCAATATATCTTACCTACCCCATTAGGTTATATTTTTATTTCTCATTTCAAATTCGTCCAATGAGAATAAATGATATGTGAGGGGAATATAAAATATATATTTATAATTACAGGTGGGATGTTTAAAGATATAATATAAGATACTTTCCTATCCCCAAATAATTAATAATTAAACCATACAAATAACTATAAGTAAGATTAAATAAATAAATCTAATGGGTAATTAAATAGATAACCAAAGGGCTTAAATAACCTCAAATAAATATTATTCAACACTAAAGCCCAAAGACATTAATAAACATTAAATAAATAAATATAATTTAAACAATAAATACTAAATAAATCATTAACCAACAATAAATAAATACTTAAATGATAAATTCTAAATAAATAATTGAATATTAAATCTCGAATAATCAAAACACCAATAAATCAATAATGAATAAATGAGAATTAAATCCCAAATAATTAAATACTCAAATAAAGCTATATTAAACCAACAATTAAATAAATATTAATAACTATATAACCTCACATCAATAAATTAAATAAATCCATAAACACTTGCATACTCACAAGACCATCGCATAAACACAAAACCACAACTCACTAATTGACATGGTGAATTATGCCAAGATGCTGACAACTCAAGGCAGACATCTTAGACCTAGAGTATGTGAAGGGAATTTGTGCCATCTCTGACAACTTGTCATTGGGATTTAAAGACACACTCAGACTTGTGTAGCCAGGTGGAGTTGATATCTAGTACCTGCAATCCTGCAACCACAAAGCCAAAATACAACATATACCATATTTCATAGACAAGCAAGTAATAGAGAATCGCAACGGCACATCCTGCTCACAATGAGTGATGTGACATCGTCCCTATCACGAAGATAGCCATACAACAATCAAACACATCATATAGTCAACTCATCATATGTAACCATGAAGTAGGGCTAGTATATCCATAATGACATCAAATCCATGATCAATATAATCCTACATTGTGAGGCCCTACCCCGAGCCTGTCATAGTACTTCTTAATTTTTCACTATGGACTTATCATTCGATACATTACTTTGATGCACTATGGATTTTGAGACTATTTGATATATGATTTGATAACATTGGATATGATATATCCCATATTATGTTTAATTTTAGTACTTAAGTTGATGTTATGATGAATCATGTATGCATGCCTAGTTGATGATTGCTTTATATGAATTCAATGATGTTGCAATTTAGTAAATGGTAACGTATGGATTGTTAGGAAAGTTAATTAGAATATATCCTTATTGTTCTTTGATTAAGAGATCGAACCATGATATGATGTGAAATTGGATTCTGTGTTTTAAAGTGTTTTCTTTTATATATGTATGCATATTGTTTTAAACCTACTGATGTGTGGATTGAGATATGCAGGATATTAATCCATGTGACCATGGAAATAAACAGGACAACTAGAGCCAAACCTATGTGCGATTGTGAAGCCAAGGCTTGTCTATTTGGAGAGACAATACCTCATTTGTAAAGTGTTTATTTTTGTATAAGTGAATGCATGTGTGTGTGTTTAATTTGTTTAATTTTAATTTATTTTCACCTTGAAAAGACATATCCAATTGTATGTTGATGTGTTGTATTTTATGGTGTCACTTGACACTTGTAATGTGTTGTGAGTTGGCATGTGACATGTCTTTGAGAGGGAAATGTGAAAACCAATGCATTTTCAAATCCCATTTAGTGTTCCCAAAAGACAACTTGGCTAGGGAGCTCTTGGAACGGTCAAATCAAGTTTGACCCGTAGGTAAACTTTAGGTGGGTTTTTGGGGGGTCAAACTAACTCCTATAGTTGTAGTTAAGTCATCTTTAAAGGCTCACTTGATATACATATGGGTAAGGGACCTTTTTGAGCTTTTAACCACTCACATGTGATTGCCAAGTCACTTCAAAAGTGACCTTTTCTTGATGAACGAAAATCAGCTTTTAGAAGAATGAGTCTTGGTAAGACAACCTTCCATTCTTGTGTTGGATGCACTTCCCCACCTTACACTTACCTTTTCAGTTTCCTCTTTTAGATACCTTGTAAGAAGGTTGGGAAGACCAACCTATGATCTCTCACCATCCTCTTCCAAGGAAGTTGGAAAGTGTGAGGAGAGAGTCTACTTAGGAGAAAAATTCAGATAGAGAATTTTTATCACCCACTCTCCAATCTTTGAGATCAAGAGTAGTTAAAGGAATTGAATTTTAAAGAAGAAAATTTAGTAAGGAAGATTGTAGTTTGTGGATCTTGTTGGCTTGGGTTGGAGGTTATTCATCAAATCTCTCATCTTATTCCATTGTAGGAGTTAAGGTTGGTGCATTGTCACCCTTAGGTTTTAAATGCATTTTGATTGTTCTTGTGAAAATTTGTATGTGTTAAAATATTGTGTTTGCAATTTGAGTGTTGTGTTATTTTGAATATTGGTTGAGTTATTTTTTTTTGTTGAATGCTTATATATGTATTTTGTTATGGGAGTCAAGACCAAACTCACCCTTGGGAGGGTAGAGTAGTCTTGAGGTGAAGGGAGTTTGACAATCATAGGGTGTAAAGTCTCTCTTCTAGGAAGAGAGGGAAAAAAGGATCTGGGATCCTTGCTACATTTTAATTGTTAAACTTGGGGGTCATAAGGGAAGTATTGGCTTAAAAGCTTTAGGAGGGTCATAAGGGGTTTATTTTTGTGGTCATGAGAGACCAAGTTTGAAAGGGATTTTGTCCTTGTGATGGCCTTGGGATATTGTTTTATACTTGCAGATCTCCCCATGTCTTGTCCACCTTCACCCCACTCTAAAAATGTCATTTTTATGGTTATGTCTTAAGCTTGGGAAGGGATTTTTGTGTTGAATGTATTCTCTTGTATTCTAAAATTTTTATATGTGAGTTTCTTGCTTGTAACCTATTTAGCACCTAGTTCTCTCAAGCTCGGGGGTGGCCTCTTGTAGGCCTAGGCTGGGAGGTGAGCCTCCATGGTCACAACCAAAAGAATATGTATTTGTAGGTTTGCTTATTGGATGTAGGAGATGAAAGAAAGAAATAATTCTATGTGGTTTATTAAGGGATGCTTCTAGTTAAAACTTTTATATTGTATCAGTTTATACTTATCTTCTAGTGTTTAGTGAAATCTGAAAAATGATTGTAAAGGGAATGAAACAAATGTATTTTACCTCCCTACTATTGTGTTTCAAAAGAAAGTGCATGTAAAAAAAGGGGGGGATATTGTTTCATTAAGTTCATGTGTTTAGATGCAAAGGAAAAGAGATAAGAAAAGAATAATATTATTGTTGCATTTCTGATTTTGAATAAATACAAAATAGGAAAATATTTATATTTTATTTATTAACAATCAAATGATGAGTTTCAGATTTAAAGTTATTGTCAAAAGAAAGAAAACTTTGCAAAGCTCTAGATTTGTATTACATTTATTTACAATCTGTTTAAACTCTTAGATATCTTCATTTCTTGAAAGCTCATTCTTAAAGTAAATATAGGAAAAGATAGTATCTATTTACAATATTTGTATTGTATCAATAAAAAAAAAGGATAAATTACTTGGACAAAGAATATAGATTTAGATCCATTTATATTTATGTTAATGTGTTTATTAGTTAATCTAAAAGTTCAGATTTAAATACTACATTAGCATTTCATTTATTCTCATGAATCTAGTAATATTTAAATCTGAAAGTAAAGTTATTTGAAGCATTTCTATTATTCATCCTACAACTAGTAAATTTGGAAATAAAAACAGAATAGAATATATACAATCTAGAAAACTGATTTAAATCTCAAAAACAAACAAATCAGAATATAAATATTATGTCATCATCTCATATATATGTATATATATGAGTATACATATATATAAATATAAATACACACACACACACAAATATATATATATATATATATATATATAAAAGTATATTTCAAAGAGAAACAAGTCTGGTTTTTAAACTCCATCATAAAATATGTATCTAATATACAAATCAGATTGCATTTTCATATATGCCTTTATATTAAATGAAAATTGTTGTTTAAAAAAAAAATTATACAAAGACATTTTGAATGTAAAGAGGGGGGTAGTTGCATGTTTGGTGGAGCCAAGCGGTGCCACCAGGCACTACTCATAGTGGGGCAACCCATTGTGAGGCCGCGTCCCTAGCGGCATGACCCACAGTGGGGCACCCCACTATGTGGCCACGACCCATAGGGGCGTGACCCACTGTGGTGCCACCACGACTTCCATGGGCCTGTAAACTTCAATCTGTCGCTCCTGTGAAAACCTTGCATTCAACAAAAAAATAATGAAAGTAAAAAAAAAAGGATGCCCTAACTTATTATAAGCTAGGGAAAAAATTTAAAAGGGGATTTTAATGATATAAAAATATAAACTTAGGGTTTACTTTTTAATAAAGTTAACATTTAAAAAAAAATATGTATGTATGTGTATTTGTATACATATAAAAGAAAGATTAAATATGTATATAAGTACATATACATATATATAATAAATCTAGTTGTTATGAATGGGGTGTATTTATAGGCATTATATTTGAGGTATTTGTGGATATGTGTGTGTGTGTGTGTGTGTGTGTGTGTGTGTGTGTGTGTGTGTGTGTGTGTGTTAATTTTTATATATGCACCTGTATAAAGATATTTAAATGATTAATTTATGGTGTTGGGATATTAATGTTGGTAAACAAATACCTATGATTTTTAAATTAATATTAATATAAGGGAATTATATTAATACTAATATAGTTAAATTGAAGGTTTACAATTGAACGATAATATTAACATTAAAATTGTATTGATGCTATTGGACCGATTTAATCAACTTTAAATAGAAATGGGATTATTAGTAATTATAAGAAATTGAAATATAATTTACTAGTAATTATATTTAAGGTGAACTGAATGGTTTTCAACACTTGGTTAAAATTTAATAAATAATTTAATTATTAAATTGCTTGTAGATTTGGGTGAAGTTTAAATGTCACCTCTAGGGGTTAGTGTCTTTAATCTTATTTAAAGAACTATATCCTATTGAAAGATATTAAAAGGGGAAGCCTGGGGGGGGTTTAAACTTCCCCACTTAGCCAATATACGTTACATGTTACCCCCTAGTTAGGAGTTAAATAAAATATTTTATCGCTCACATTAAATATCTCATTAAGTTGACACTTAAGTTATCAAATTAGTGAAACCATGTGAACAACCACATCTAAACATTACGTAAATCACAAGTAATTATGCTTTAAAAAAAAAATGTTGCTATGTTTTTGCCCAAAAGTTTTGGCACTACAAACATAGAAATGCATATAAGATCCATCAAGAATATATCCATCATATCTCATAATCAATAATAAGAAGTGTCATTATCATAATAATCCAAGATATGTTAGTCATCCATAAGAGCCATCATATAACAGGCGTCCATATAAAATATCTACCATCATAAACATAGCATCTACGATATGAATAGAGTCATAAGCAATCATCAAGGTATCAACAATATGTCTCAATGTCTATTGACGCATAGATCAAAACATAAACTAAGGACACTACAAAAAACTTACTAGAGATAATGCAATCTTGAAGAATGAAATGCAATCCAGTATGATGAAGCTGACAAAAGAGATTGAAGACAAGAAGAAGAATGAAGAAAGTTTGACTCAGTCATTGAAGGATAGATTTGATGAATGTTGCAGATTGAATCATGAAAATGACCTACTGAAGCGTGAATTGATACAGTCCAAGAATAACAAGAAAGAGCTTGAGAGATAGATCATAATTCTAAGAGATGAACTTACCATTGCCAATGAGTATAAAGAAAAATTCAATGCTACAAAGTCAGAAGAATAAAGGTGACATGGGAGGACTTGGATTTGTGAAAGGAGAAAGCTCCAAATCTGGTCAAAGAAAACATCAAAAGAATAAGAGACCTCTAGTAAGACAACCTAATGCTTATAAATTTAATGGTAAATATTTTGTTTGCAATAAATCTAGTCATATGGAAAGTCAATGCAGAAATAGAGCTAACCAGAATACTACATCATTCTCTCTAGATCAATGTTTAAATTGCAATAAATATGGTCATAAGTCAGTTGAATGAAGAAGTATGGTAAATAGGACAAATGTAAGATGCTATGCTTGTGGAATATTTGGACATATTGCTAACCAATGCAAATCTAAAGGAAATCAAGGTAATTTTATACCTAATTAGAGAAACAACAATGTTTGTTATGCTTGCAACAAAACCAGTCATATTGAAAAATATTATAGAAGCAATAATATGAGAGAAAATGCTCCGGTAGACAAGAACAAAGAAAATAATAAGGGCAAAGTGAAGGTTAAAGAGATCAAAGAGTAGGACAAGAAGATGTGGGTAAAGAAGGATGATTCAAATGCAAAGAATGGGTCCACACCTGATTCCGGTGTTGGATCTTCATCTGGTAACTAAGGTATTTGGCCTTAGGGGGAAAATTTCTATGCAGATCCTTAAAACCCCCTTTTTGAGATCTATAAGCAGTTGTGGATGGTTGCAAAAGATTCAAGATGATTGTGTAGATGATCTTGAGAGATATCTGGAAGATCTGATGCTGATTTGATATTCTGGTACAATGTTCAAGAGTTGCAGGGTATCCCAAAGAACTTTAGGGCTAAGAATTTATTGCAGCTTAAAGTTAGGTATTCGAAGGATAAAAAGGCATTTTAACATTCATTTCTCACATTGCATGTGAAGTGAGAGAAAAGAAGAGTGTGGTGAAGAATATTGTGTAGCTAAAACAGTGCTTAAGAGGATTCAACAAATATTTCTCGCATCTGGTTGAAGTCAAAAAGGTATTCTCTGAGTTCGAAGCTATTTGTTCATAACCTAGATTTTGACAATGGCATCTTCTATTTCTGATGTGGTGACTCTGTTAGTTATTGAGATAACTAATAGGGCAAGGATGAAATTCAAGAATCATCCATACAAATCAATGGAAGATGGCTTGAATGGTGCATTCTCATATGTTTCGTATGGGGAATTGCATGTTGAAGACATTAGGGCATACATTCACTACAATATTGAGGAGCTTGGAAATAAATAAATGCTATCTCTATACACCAAGCATATGATTGATGGTATGGGAAATCTCAAACCTGATTTCAAATCTTTGCAGGACAAAGGATTCACTCAGTTCATGAAATTTTTGATTTTTGATGAACCCAAATGGGTTAGGTATATTCTGAGCAGAATCCATGATTAATTCATATGGCTAGACAAATGATACGAAATTACCAAAAACACAATCCAGGCAGTAACATGTTTGAATGCAACCGGTGAAGTCCCTAGTCTAAGAAATGTGAAGAACACAATTGTGATAGAGGTAACCAGATCACAACATGATAATAGATCAATGATAATTAGTGATATCATTGAATATGATGTGAGATTCAAATCCATGGTAATAGGCTACAAATTAATCTAGCAGAGCTAATTCAGTTTCTAGTACTGCAATTTATGTAGCATATAAAATTCTGAAGGAGAACAAGTTGTATGACCTGTGTGGAGTACTACTAAGTGAATAAAGAGCAATTTGAAGAAGATTAAGTAGGATAAGAAGCATGTCTTTAAGTTTGGCACTTTGATTATCTATTTGGCCTTCTCTTTCATGAATGAGATCCCTGCTATAGGTAAGGTACAGTGGGCATATGATAAATTGGTGGTTGTGTAGATCAAATAATCTTTGCAAGGATTGGGTGATGCACAAGCATAGAAAGTTGTTCTATGGGGATATTTTAAGTCTTTCCAAGGTATGATGCAAAACAGAGAAAGGATTCCAAAAGACATTGTAGAAAAGTTTGAGGACACCATATGCTTCATGGTGGAAATTGACCAATGTCTGATGGAAGTTGTTGATCCAAGGATAATATGGATCATGCGCATGGGGTATGAAGTTGATGCAAATACTCTTGACATGTATTCTCAACATATTTTAAGAAAGTCAGGGGATGAGAAGGAAGAGAGATTTGGTACCTATAAAGAGAAAATTTTAAGCTTTCATTCTCAATTCACCAAGCCTAATATGCAGAAGAGAGTAAAGAACAACTTGATGAGGTATGGGGATAACTAAGGAAGTTGTCTGCAAGGCTAGAGAGTAGAATATCTTGAAGGAGGAGGATATAGTCCAACCTAAGAAGACTAAACCATCTACTCCTTTGAAGCCCAGGAAAATCAATTCAATACCTTCCTTTGGTGCTCAAAAGCATGTCCCTCTACCTAAGCCTCAAACAAAATCATCTAGTGGAGGAGAGAAGAGGAAGAAAGGGAAGCTTGAGAGAGTCTATGTGGTAACCATTGCTAAGGAAGAGATATAATCTAATGAAGCAGTGAGGGAAGTGAAGAAGACTGCTACCTCTGCTAGGGTAGTCAGGAAGCCACCATCCGGTGAAGGCTAGCCAAGCAAGAAGCAAAAAATTGGAGCTGAGAAATCTGGTAGACCTTGTCCTAGCAAGAAGACCAAGTCTAAGCTTGATGAAGCTCTAAATTCTGGAAAGCTAGAAGGTACCTACACTATTGTGCCCCTAATGTCATTAAGTGAAATAGTTAATGAAGTAGTGGAGGAAGGAAATTTGAAGAATATATCTAAATATTATGAGAATTGTGATGACAATGATCAAAGAGAAATAGAGAAAATTGTTGTACAATACATGAATTTATATAGCAAAGCCCTGATAGAATTATCATGTATGATCTCAAAGGATTTATATAAAATTTTAGATGCCAAAAGGCATACAACTAGTTTAGAAGATGAGAGAATAAAAGAATAAGTATTGGTAAACTTGTGTTATGTGATTTCTAAGGATGAAGTTGACAGACTCCTTAAGATGGATAAAGAAGATTCATAAGAAAAATAAGGGTAAACAAGAACATGCTCAAAAAAATAGATGAAATGGTTAAGGAGACAAAAACAATTTTGAAACAAGTTTTGGAAGAGCACAAATATGAGATTAATCTAGCTAAAGTTGACACCTCTCTGAAAGTACATGTATAGGATGATACCTCCACTCTGGATGTGCAAACAAATGAAAAAGATATAGTTGTAGATGATACTACTGATACTCAGAAGGTTACTGACTCTGATGAAGCTGATCAAAATCCTGTAGTGATAAAAGTTGAATCTGAGAAGGCAACTGAGGATTTTGGAGATGGGAAGGGAGAGGATGCAGAAAATGGTGAATATGCAAAGAAGACAGAGAAGGAGAAGAATGGAGATAAGATTGAATAGATTCTAGTGGCAAGGGACACTATGGACAAAGGGAAACAAATTATCAAAGATACAGATCTCACTAAAGGACCTATTGATCTTAAATCTCTATCTCTGGTTCAAGCACTCAAACTTGTAGCACCTGCATAAGCCGGGGTGAGTGAAGATTTATTAAAATATCATTCCAAGGATAAAGAACTGAACTCCATGGTGACAAATGTGCTAGAAATTTTTTACCATCTTTCAAACAAGATACAACAGATACTCCCTCTTGTAAGCTAAGGAGAATGCTGAAAACAATTGATTCTCATTTTGTGTCCTTAGAGAAGGTAATAGAAGGAAAGGTACTTAGTCAATTTAATGTTATGCAGTTAAGGATAATTTTGAAAATGGTCGAAGGTGATAGGGTTAGTCTGATTTTTGATTTGAAGACTATTCAGGAGGCACTAGATGAAGGCGGTAAGATATATAAATCATATCTTTTTCGGATGGATTCACAATAAAAATTGATAAGCAGATCAAATAATGTGAAGGAAAATTAGCTAGTATTTCTCAATATTATGCCCCTCAATCATTCTAGTGACTATGAAGCTCAGGTGATGGCTCTAATGGACAAAATCAAGAGCCTTAATCAAGAAAAAGACAAAATAATTGATAGAGTGGGAGAACTCGGGAATTTAACAACTCCCTAGTTGGACACATTGTTGAGTAGTCAACATGATGCTATGAATTCTCTAAATAAGAGTGTTTAAATAGATTGTAGAGGAGAAGAGATGCATTCTTATTTCTTTAGTGCTTTGATAAATATTTTGGAGAATTTGAAGAAAGGTTGGGATGATCACCTACAATCCTTGAAGAACATTTTTGTGGACATCTTTAAATTCATGTAAGATATTGAGTATACTCTTGTATATAGATTTTGGTGGATACCTATCTTTGGTATTGTTGTCAAAGGAGGAGAGAGAGGTGTTGGCAGTAAGCCAGCATCCCTTGCGGGGATCTACGACATGGTTTAATAGCCTCATGTGGATTCTATAAGCCTAGTGGTTGTATCAATAATTGACAAGTCGATATTTTAGTGCAACGACAACCCTATCTTGTAACAAGTAGTATCAGAGCTTGGTCACAGGTTTGAATCATGCAGGCCGTGATGAGTGACACTGGGAGGGGGATTGTTGGTAGTGGGCCTGAATCCCCTGTAGGGATTCATGGTATGGTTGAAAAACCTCCCATAGATTCTATATGTCTAATGATTGTATTGGGCATTGACAAGTCAATCTTTTGGTGCAACAAAAACCCTAGCTTGTAACAAGAAGTATAAAAAATGATATACATTCTCAAGGGGAGCTTATTGAGCTTGTTGAGTTGTTAAGTTGTTGCATTTTTTAAGTTTTGTAGTGAGTGTCATTTTTATGCATAAGTCTAGAAGGTGGAATACACTATGCGGGAGAGTATGAGTTCATTGTGCAGATCTCCATTTTGGTTGCATAGTTTTGATTGTGGTGATAGAGTTAGTTGATTGGATGTTAGAGGCAACTTATTTCACAATCCTAGCCTCTGGTATTGATTCTCATGAAAGATTGAAGATCTGGTATATGGTAATTTAGGAAGAACAGAATTATTTTGGTGTAACGTGTTGTGCAGAATCTTTGGGATGATTTTGATGATTTGTTTTGAGTTTGAGGTGGTCTAGCAATCATGTGGGAAGTGTATTATTAGTTTATTTAGGTCCACATATGGATTTGTAATCAGATTGAGCCAACTTATGGTTACAAGTTTCATGTTGCATGTTACGCGGTTTCTTTTGATTCGACATGGAAATTGATTTAATTTGTTGATGCGGATATATAAGTGATTCATTTGAGAATTTTGGTATGAGATGTGTGAGTGGGAAGATTGTATGAGTTATTGTGCATAGTTTTGTGTGTGTGTTTGAATGTTTTATGCTCTAGTATATAACTGAGCAGCAAAATAGAGAAGAGAGATAGAACAGTGGAAGAAAACTACTTGCACTTAACTGAAACTGCTTTTTGGCATTTGTAGATGCTACTATTTAGTTCAATCATTCCTCTTATCATTTGTAATCTCTTGTAAGGTGGTGAGCCTTCCTCCAGGTTGTAGCCCTCTTTTGTAATTGAGTAGTGAGCTCTAGGCAGTGTGCCTAAATGCATATGCATTCCCCCTTGTAATATTATCATACTCCTGATCACAATATTATAATATTGTGGGTTCCAATCCCACTGTGGTTTTTTACTTTCCGAGTTTCCACGTAAAAATTCTGGTTTTATGGTTTTGTGCTTGTTTGCATTTAGTTTTTACACTTGAATTTTATTTATTTGTATTCAGTGGTTAAAGAATTAGTTTAAGAAAACTGTTAATTGCATAACACTAATTCACCCCCCCTCTCAGTGTTCATTGATTCCAATAGCAAATCATTTCTAAGATCACTGGCTTGTACAACAATAGAGAAGTTTTAGCAAAGAAATCAATTTTGAATAGGGAAGTGGAAGCCCTAACCGGTGTGAAGGGTGATCAGTGAGATCTTGTCATCAATACAATCATCAACCTGGTAGTGAGGTATGTTGCCTATGAAATCTGTTACAAAGTCTATTTTAAAAATAAGGAAGGAGTTGTTGGCAATTGACACTCATCTGGTTTAGTTGTGTTGTCATTGATGGCAACACACATCATTTTGGGTTGGACACTTAACCAGTACTCACTGGTCTTCATGATTCGGCAACCGACACTCAGGGAAACCGACAAACTAGGAACCAGTATATGAGGCCGACATAGGAGATTGATCCGACAGGTTTACATGACAGCAATCAGCAGCATCGGTCATGAAGTTTAATGCATTTATTTTTGTCTAGGCCGACATGTAGATAACTTGTAATATCTTTGTAAACCAGCATAAGACATTTATGTTTGTGATTGGGAAGGGTATTTAAGTCAGTTCGGTTAGGTTATTTTAAAGATATATATAGGGAGATATGAAATGTATAGTGATGTGATATTGTGCAAGCAATGTTTATCGACTAAATGTGAATATAATATTCTGTAGTCGGTCTTGGTTATTTGTTTAGAAGTTTGAGAAGTGAAGTAAGTTACCGGTAAAAGGAGGACACAGTTAAAATTGGTATAGACAGTACTTGAATTGTAACTCATCCAGCATTGTAGATGAATTCTCTGAGTTTAAAATTTTGTTTATAACTCCATATTTGGTTTTTGTAGTCAGTGAGGCTCCTTTTGTGATGAGAAGTGCACTCTAGGTTGTTGGCCTTCCTGCATGTGCATGCCCCTATTGTAATATTTATTCATTTGGCCATGGATAGATATTGTGGGTCACCAATCCCATTGTGGTTTTTCCTCTTTGAGTTTTTCCATGTATAAATCTTTGTGTTATGGTGTATGCTCTTGTGGTTGCTTCATTTCTACTTACTATTATATTCTTTTATGGTTACCGGTGTAGACACCTAACATTGTCCTATCTAATTAAATAAATAAAAATATTTATTTAATAATTTTAGCCTAATTCCTCTATTAATTAAATGAATCTTTATTTATTTAAATTATCATTTCCCTAAATTAAATAAATATCTTATTTATTTAATTGATCCCACTTCCTCTATTAATTAAATAAATCTTTATTTATTTAATTAATTCATTAGCCTTTTATACTTGTGACACATGTCATTCATCTCTTAATTCCTACATGTGTGTGTGAAAAGTGGTTTGTAAGCTGCAAGCACAACACTTCAATTAAGTCATTATATGCATGGTTAGTAATCAATAATCAATAAGTAAAATACCATAACAAAGCGACTAATTGCCTTCTAAAATATGCGAGTATAAGATTGCTCTCAGATTGTTATAAGCAATACCAGTGACTAGACTACACCAAGATGAAGGATTTAATCTATATGATATTAACTATATGGATGCAAGATGGATGAATAATTCAAGCAAAAATCAATTCAAGCAATAATGGATGCAAATAATCTAAAAAAAGCATAATAATCTTCAATGACTCCAGAGCGAAATTAGCATGATAATAATCTCCAAGCGTGTTCTCAAAAATCTTTGGGGTAAATTGGAATGAGAGCTGAAGACTGAATTCATAGAGAATCACAAAAGAGAAAATCTCAATTTAGAATTAATTGAAAATAATTGAGAAATCAGGTTAAGTTAACCTTGAGATAGATTCCAATTATAGTTTAATTGAAATGCATTCAAATTAGAAGTCCAAGCTACATTGGAAATAATAAAAAATTAATTCCATGCATTTGTGATAAAAATAGATAATTCTTTTATTTATTCAAGAAAAGAGTCTTTTCAATGCAACTGAACTTCTTTTTTTGAAAAGCTTTGAGTTCCAATTTTAGAGAATAATTCAATAATTCAATTTAATTGCTTTTCTGATTTCAAGTTCTAAATTTAGAAAAAGAAATAATATCTCAAGTTTGATTTCTCTCTCAATTCAATTCTTTTTGTTTAATTTCAATTCAACTCTTGTTTTGTAATTAATTCCTCTTTTGTAATAAATTAATTCTTTTTGTATGATTAAATGACAAATTTATTAATTAATTAAATATGCAAGGATATTTAATAAATTAAAATAGGATAATTGATCAAAATGATATTCTTGGAAATGATTCAATTAATTAAATGAATATTTAATTAATATTGAGTAATTGATTTGCCATGTGATATTTGATGATTAAAGAATTAATAATGTGCTCAAGGTTGATTTAATTGCCTCGGGTTAGGACTTTGGTGATGTTGTTGAGATTAGGGGCCAATGGTTTAGATAACCATTTTTAGGGTACTACATTTGCCCCTCTTTGAATTAATGTGCGAGCAGCACGTTGGTTTAAAGAATGTGTGATGTCTAGGAGATGTCAGTTCTGAACTTGAATGATCATGAACTAGATGAAGAGAAAGGTGTTTAGCTTGATTCAAAGCGACAAAGCTGAATGAAGTTTGATTAAAGTGATACTGTTCCCGAACTTTATTGAACTGAGGAACGATAGAAACAAAAGATACCGAACTTGAACTTGATTGATCAAGAAGCGAAACTTACTGATCTAGAACTTGATTGAACTTAGACACAGTGAGTGATGATAAAAATCAATCTTGAACTTAAATGATCAAGACATGATGAAGATAAACTATCCAGCTTGATCAAGAAATGAATGCTGAACAACAACTTAGATTGAGTGTGATCAAAGATACTCTTTAAACTTTTGATTAAGTTTAAACAAATAATCAGTTTGATTTGAAGTGATGAAACTGATTAACGTTAAGAGATTGATTCAGATGAAGGCAAATATCAACTTGATTTGAAGCAATGAAACTGATATGCCCCTAGCGATTGATTCGATTCAGATGATTGAGAGATCTCAACTTGATGTGAAGCGATGAAGATGAGATGCCCCTTAGCAATAAGAATTGATTTTCTTTAGTTGAAAATATTTTGCTCGACTTTTGATGAAGATTTGAAAAAAATTATCTCGACATTGAAGATGTGAGGTCATAAGGTCATGAGTATGCCCCCTCGGGAGCGAAATCGAAAGATAGCGAGGGTACATGATAGGCAATTGTGTGGCAAAAATAAGTTATTTGAGCACAAATTGATTCTGAGAAATATTTGAAGAATTCGACGTTAATTGATGAGTTAAACATAGAGTTGATGGTAAAGTTGATATGTAGAATTGAAATGGGTATTCAGCATTGAAATTGAGCGCAATTTGAAGAAAAAATGAGCATTTGATGAAAAGAGCGCTAAGTGGTCCAAATTGTGAAATTGACTAGCAAAATGATCTTGAATTTCGATTTCGATCTTGAAAATGGAATTAGAGCAATCAAATTAGCTAAGGGTACAATTTTCATGTCCATCGGAGCAAGTTGAAAAATTAGGTTTTTGCTATATATGGGACAAAAGTGTCATTTTCAAATCATTTTAACCCTCCAAGTTTGAAAATTCAAAAAGCCTTATGCGAAGAAAATGGTGGTCCCTACTCATCAGCATCAATTCAAGCACCAGAGAAGACATAATCAACCCCAAAACTATGAGCTAGCGGTAAGTGATCAATCTTAAGCCTCTTTATGTTTTCAAATTTGAATTTTTTTGCTCATTTTTCCTGTTTTTCGCATGTGTGGGGTCGGGTTTCACGTTTTATCATGCGAGACAAGATCTTGTCTTATACGAGTAACAAGTTAAATTTCTTTTGTTGTTTAGGGTCATTAGAATTGTTGTTTGGGATGCACCCTTGTATCGTACGATAGGTCTGTTAAAAGACCATTTTGTCATGTGAGACCCAATAGTTTATCATTTGGGGTTGTTTTGTCATGTGATAGCTATTCCTTGCTCGTATGAGATTCTATCTCTTTGTGTTTTGTCATTTGGGAGATAGTGAGCATTTTTGAAGGTCTAAACGTGAAATTTTGATTTTGCATTTGACTTAGTTGGATTTGCGTGATGTTTTGCTTCTCTTGTAGGCTCATTTGGAATGTTTTCTGATGCTTCGTTGTTGGGTTTTTGTAGGTTTGATTACCTCCTGTGTTGTTTAGATGCATTTATCCTCCTAATATGGCATTAGTTTGACATTTATCAGAGGTTGAGTAGGCTCATATTAACTTGTGCAGCTTGACTCATCTATTGAGATTACCTGATATCCATGTGAACCATAGAATGCTCACGACATTGGTTGAGCATTTCCATTTAGAGCATAACAGGTTTCATCTGCCGGTGGGGGATTTGAGTATCACTCCTGAGGATGTATATAGGATCCTCTATATCCCTTTTGCTGGGGATAAGGTGGATTATGATTCAGGGCACATTCCAGGATTATAGGTAGTGAGGCATGTCTTCAGTGATCCTGACATTTTGACTCGTTCCATTAGTTGGGACATATTGATGAGAAGGTACATTGAGGAGTTTCCTCTGGCATGTGTTGTAGTAGGGTTCATAGGCTGTTTCTTGATGCTAGACAAAGGGCAGTAGGGTTTTGAGTGTGGATGGGGTTAGATGCTAGAGAGATTAATAGAGACCCCTCAGAGACTTGGTTGGGGTTTGTGTTTATTGGCCCACATGTATCAAGAGATGAATGAGATCATGTATAGAGATGGGCAGAGCATGGCCACTAGTGTATATATTTTGCAGGTATAGGCTTGGGAGCACCTTCCTATTTGTCAGCCCATAGTAGATGATAGTAGAGAGCTCAAGCAGCCGATTATATATAGGTATGCCAGATACATTATGCAGCCCCATCTAGGCAAGACAAATTTTTGGAGACAGCAGCTAGATGATATGATAGTCATTGTATGGAGACTGTACAGAGGCTTAGAGTCATGGGATGACTGGTGGATAGTCCGTAGGGACCTTTTTGTCATACTTCCTCATATTGGAAGATCACAGACCATTGTGGAGTGATTCGTCATTTCTTGAGTGATGAGGCAGTATGGCTAGCCTCAGGGGATCTCACAGGAGTTTACAGCATATGCATGTTACGCAGATGAGGAGAGGTAGGGATGGTCTCCATGGTTGTCTTATGCTTTGGTGATGTAGGAGCTGACTGGTTTACATCGCCTAAGGTGGGATTATATGGATGATGTGGCGGATGCGGGGGTATTGCCCCAGTATAGAGATTTGTTTCAGCAGCATCCATTCCCTTGATTCACAGATCTAGTAGAGCAAGCTCCTCATATTGAGGATGTTGAGGATGATGCCCCTGCACCAGCATAGGGATAGGGATAGGGCCATAGGAAGGGACAAGCACAGAGAGTTGAGGCTCCATGATGGAGTGGTGGTGATCCCGATGCTAGCAGTAGCAGGGTGTTAGCTGATGTTGGATAGCAGAGGTGTGAGGGTGGATCCCTAGGGCATGTAGGAGTGAGATTGGGTGGGACTGAGGAGGAGAAAATAGCTCCGAGATAGGTCTGGTAGTGGCAGGATGAGTAGGGTGGAGCTACAAGTGGAGATGGGGGTGGGGAGCCTGTGAGAGAGCAGGGGACTGACGCAGGGTGGTTGATGAGAGCACGTCTTGCAGAGCCACAATCAAAGTTGACAATGGCTCAATCTCAGATGGCAGAGTGAAACTTGCAGCTTGTCGAGGTGAGGGTCGAGCATGATCACTAGATTGCATCATTAAGGGCAGAGTCTAGAGCAGAGATGGAGGCTTTACGATAGGAGGTCCTTCTACAGAGTAGTAGGGCAGCCTACTATGTGGCAGCATATAGTGTCGCAATTCCTATTGCGCAGTAGGTGATACCCTACTCATAGTATATAGCATGATTAGAGGGAGCTCAGGCACCTCATCAGGATCCCAGGCATCAGGCTCCTTCTCCTCCACCAGGCGATGAGGGAGACGAAGCTAGCTAGATTATTTCTTTTTGTAGCTCAGATATTTTTTGTAGACACACCCATTTTTTGTAGCCTATACGATTCTTGCTCCGATGGGAGTTTGTATATGTCATTCGACATCATTTTGTACCTTTAGACTTGACATGATATATATATATATATATATATATACAAGATCTGATTTGACTTCATCGTACTTGTGTAGGGACCCTAATTGCATCATAAATAAATTCCCTCAAAATAGACAAAGAAATGATATGGACCTCCCTGTAGCATACAAATAAGCAAAGTCGAGGTATGTGAGGCGATTTCACCTTGTTGTGAAGGCTCTTATCATAGACACCCAGCTAATTTATATGTTTCCAGATCACTGGTATCATTCCTAGAAGCAGAAAACAAAGAAAATATTATGCCCCCAATCCTTGCTCCTCTTAGTCACAATAGACTTCCTCGAGTTACTCAGAGGGATGATAATCAAAAACCAATATAAAAGACAGCACACAAAGAAAATTTTCATTCATAGCTTAAACTATTTAGTGATTGTTTTCCGTTATGTTGTTTTTCTTGTTTACTCAGTGATAAAAACTCTTTGGTAGTTAGGAGACAGGTGACTGACTCGGAGTGGATGACTAGGTTTCACTAACGGAAAGATGACTTGTTTGACACTGCTTAGGATATATAAATTTCTCTATTGAGTAACCTAAGACTAGGACGTTGATCAGTTTCAAGTCATGAGGGTTCCAATGAACTAGGATGTCATGAAAGTGACTAAAAAATATGTACAAGCGAAAGCAAAGATGCATGAAAGCGGGAAATGCCAATGTTGCGTTGATAGATGGAGCACTTGAGTACAAGAGGTGCCTGTTTGCCAGGTTTTCACCTACTTGGTAGAGATTCATTTTTTTTTTTACCAAGGTGCCTGTTTGCCAAGTTTTCACCAAGGCATTTTCTCTCTTTTAATTTTATTTTTTCTTTTGATGATTTTTCTATTTTTTTGATTTTTTTATTTATTTTTCCATATTTTTTATTTTTTCAGGACTTTTTCCAGCTGTACAAATTGGTGGCAAAGAGAATGCTAAGCGAAGAATTTCTTCAAGTGGATGGTGTTAATCGGTTCACGGAGCTGTTCTCCTTCCGAGTTTGAGAGTTGATAGGCACCAAAGCCAAATACTGCAGTAACAATATAGGGACCCAACTAGTTGGGTTCAAACTTCCCTTTATTGTCGCGAAATTGTTGATTTTTTGGATTTTCTCTCAGAACTAGGTCACCAACCTAAAATTCTCTTTGTCAAACTTTCTTGTTATATCCTCTAGACATTCTCTTCTGATATACTCTGAGATGATCAAATGCCACTTGCCGACGCTCATCCATCAATTCGAGTTCTTGCAATCTAGATATTCTATGATCTTCATCAGTAACAAGACCTTGCAAAGAAACTCTTAGAGATGGTATTTCTACTTCAATAGGTAATACTGCTACGGACCCATACACCAAAGAGAAAGGTGTAGCCCTAGTAGGTGTTCTAATACTTGTTCTGTAAGCCCATAGTGCAGGATTGAGTTGCAGATGCCAATCCTTCCCGGATTTGTTCACTGTTTCGTGCAAGATAGTCAGTAGGTTTTTGTTAGACACCTCAGCTTGTCCATTACCTTGAGGGTAATATACCGATGACCAGTGTTGCTTTATTTTGAATTTCTCACAAAGCTCATCTAGATCTTTATTCTTAAACTATCCTCCATTATCAATCACGATAGACGAAGGTATCCCATACCTGCAGATGATATAGTTCAGGATGAACAAGGTGACCTGTTTACCGATTGCTTTGATTAGTAGAACCGCTTCTACCTACTTGGTGAAATTCTCAGTGGTAGTTATGATGAATTTATGTTTGTTGGATGAAGCTGGATATATCTAACCAATGAGATCAAAGGCCCATTGCTGAAAAGGCCGGTGTGTTATAAATGGTATGAGGTCCCTTGTCGAGGCATGTATGAGATTTCTGTGAAGCTGATATTTCTCACAAGTCTTAGTGAATTGGATGGCATCTTTTTCCATGTCTGGCTAGTAGTAGCCAGCCCGTAGTAGTTTTCGAACTAAAGTAAGACCATTTGAATGAGATCCACAAATACTTCATGAACTTCCGATAATGCACGTTTAGATTCTTCAGTTTCTAGACATCTAAGCAATGTACCATCCAAACCTCATCTAAATAAATCATTAGCTATGATAACATACTACAAAGCATTTCGTGTTAGGTTTCTTTTCTCATTTTGAGTAAGATTTCTAGGGATAATTTGGTCTTGTAGATAGGAATAGATGTGGATGCATCGGGATGAGTCATGTCCAATAATAGAACAAACTATTTGGGTCTCAGGAGAATCATAAGTGGGGTAATATAACTCTTCCACTGGGAAATCAAAGCAAAAATTGGACTCCTGTAACTCAGGTATAGATGCCAAGGTAGCCATAGCATCTGCTGCTCTGTTTGTGGATCTAGGAATCTGTTGGAATGATACAAAATAAAAATACTTCTTAAGATCATCAACCATCCTCTTGTAAGGCATCAGTTTCTCATCTTGAGTCTAATATGTATCGTTGATTTGATTAACCACCAGCTGAGAATCTCCATAGATATACAATTCTGCAACCTTCCATTCAATGGCTAGTTTTATCCCATTTACCAAAGCTTCATATTCTGCAATGTTGTTTGTGCAAGGGAATAGAATCTTATAAGACCTTGGAATTGAATACTTTTGAGGAGTAATGAATAATATGCCAGCACCTGAACCATTTTGAGTAAAGGACCCATCAAAGAACATTTTCCAAGGTTGTTGAGTAAGGCACATTATAGATTCATCTGGAAACTCTATGTGTAGTGGTTGAGTGCCCTCAAGCGAAGATTCAACAAGTTGATCAACAATTACCTATCCTTTTATGGCTTTGTGTTCCACATATTCAATGTCAAACTCTGTAAGGATCATGACCCATTTTGCTAATCTTCCTATAAGTGTTGCCTTATTGAGAAGATACTTGAGTGGATCAATTTTGGCCACTAGCTTGACTGAATGTCCTAGCATATAGTGCCTTAGTTTTTGTGATGCAAAGACTAACGCCAAGCATGCTTTTTCTATTACAGTGTAGTTCATTTCATAAGACACCAATGTCCTACTGATGTAATAAATAGCTCATTCCTTTTTATTGTCATCTTGTTGTGCCAAAAGTACCCCCAATGATGAATCAGTTGCTGATATATATAAGATTAGTGGTTTACCCTAAATCAGTGGTACCAATATCGGTGGATTTGACAGGTACTCTTTTATTTGCTGAAGATGTTGTTTGCACTGCTGATCCTAGTTGTATATTATTCCTTTCCTCAATACCTTTGTGAAAGGTTGAACTTTGTCTACTAGCTAAGAAATGAATCGTCTGATGGATTGGAGACGTCCCTGTGGACTTCTCATTTGACTGATGTTCTTTGGAGGTGGAATTTCCATTATAGCTTGAACCTTCTCAAGATCAACCTCAATTCACTTCTTTGAAATGATGTAGCCAAGTAGTTTACCAGATGTCACTCCGAATGCACACTTCTTTGGATTTAACCAGAGTTTGAACTTTTCTATTCTGTCTAGTATATGACCTAACTCTTGAATATGCGTTGATCTTTTCATAGTCTTCACTAAGCTATCATTAACATAATCTTCCATATTCTTATGCATCATGTCATGAAAGATGGTTGTAACTGCTCTTTGATAGGTTGCTCCTGCGTTCTTTAGCCCAAATGGCATGACGTTCCAGCAAATGGTTCCCCATGCACAGGTGAAAGCTATCTTTTGATCTCCGGGAGCTATTTTGATTTGATTGTATCTAGAGAATCCATCCATTAGTGAGTACATTTCATACCCATTAGTCATGTCGACTATCATATCAATATTTGGTAATGGAAATTCGTCCTTCGGACATGCTTTGTTAAGATCTCTGAAGTCAGTACAAACTCTGATAGACTTGTCTTCCTTTGACTGGGTACTATGTTTGAAATCCATTCAACATAATCTATAGCTCTAATGAATCCAGCTTTGAGCAATTTTTCTAGTTCAGCCTTGACTAATAGTGCTACATGCGGGTGCATCTTACAGAGCTTTTACTTAACTGGTTTTACTCCTAGTATAATTGAAAGATGGTGCATAATGAGATCATGATCCAAGCCTGACATATCAGAGTACGTCCATGAAAAGTTTATTTTCTTTTCTAAGAATAGCTGAGTGAACTCCTTCAATTCTTCTGCTGATAGTGATTGAGCTACATGAATGATGTGTGGTGTCTCTTGACTCCCAATGTTCACTGGCTAAGTTGGCTCAATCAATATGGAGGACCTTTCTTGGAAATGACTTGGCAGTATATTAAGTATCTCACCTTCAGGTGCCTCAGAGAGGTTTTCACCTTTAGGTACATCCTTTATTTTCTCTTTTTTAGATTTTGACACTGCCACAATGTGGTTTTCGCCATCAAATCTTTTATTTTTCTTGTTTTTGTGACTAAGATACTTGATATCTGCTTCAATCATATTTTCACTTTGTTCACTAGTGGAAGAGTCTATGGGTTTGACTGCATTGAGATAATAGGCTAATGTATAGTAATTGGCAAAAGTAGGTATACTCATGGGCTGGTTTTGTAACGTACAATCAATCAATTAGGTATGTACTAAGGATAAATCCTGGATAAGTTCAAGAGCATTCATGGTATTGTTGTCACAGCGGCAGATTGAAAAGTTGAGTTCCAAAAGAATACCTTGCATAAGTGTCTCGAGGCTAGGAAGAGTTAGATCATGATTATTAAAGTTCACGTTAATATTTAATCGATCTAATCTGATAGACATACTTGTAACATCGTTCACTATGCCAAACTAGACGTCATATCATGGTTTAACAGCAATAAGATCAGTAGATAGATTTTCATTGTTTGTATTAGTTGATTCAGAATTTGAGGCTGAGTAGATATTGTCCTGAATAGGACTATCATCAGAGTTGTCAGAGTCATCAAATGAAGTTTCCAAGTCTTCTTCAAGTGATTTAGTAAGCATATGTATGATATCAACACCAACATCTTTAATACTGCAAGTTCCTTCATGTTGTGGTTCATTTGTCATTTGTATCTGACACACCTGTTGACATGATCTTGATGTTTTTGTGATTTGTTGTCATCTACTCCATTCAGCTTCTTCTGGATTGATAATTGGTTCTTGTTCTATATCTTCCAATTCTTCTTGTGTAGTGCTATACCTGATTTGTTCTGTTTTAGGATAGGGGTACATAGATGAGAACCTTTTTGGTATTCTTCCTTCTTTCAGTCCTTGCTCATAATTTTCTTGTCTCTTTTGTCTAATTTCCTGTATTTCTTTCTCTACTTTTATGCGCATCAGCTCTTGAGTATTATCTATGACACCACCAGATTCTTCTGGAGTTTCTATAGTGGATGTGTCTAAGAGGTGGTCAGGACCCCATTCATACTCATTTGAATCGGTCTCCAAATCGTCTACTTGCTGCCTGCCAGTATATGTGACTGGAACTTTTAGTGGTGCAAATAATTCTCTGATTCTTACTACTTCATCTCTTATATCTTCAGAGACCTCAACTTCTTGTATTATTGTAGCTGATACCATCGAAGCTTGAGCACTGACTGTTTCTTCTTTCCTAACTGTTGATTCCTCTTTCTCTTTTCTACACTCTTCTTTTGTTTGTTGAGTGTCTACTTCCTATAATGTTAAAGGCGATATTCTTTTCTGCCACTTAGACTTAGAAACATGTTTTTGGTCTAATTTCTTTTTTGGATCATAACCCAGTCCAACCTTATCATTTGTGGATTTGGTTTATAGCTAAATTGGTTTAGTAATACCTTCCTTTTGTTTCCCTAAAGGACTAGTACCTGAGTACCCCATGCATTGAATCATTTTGTAGCCAGGACCATATTGGTTTGAGGAAATCTCACAATGTCATACCTCCTCATTTTCACTATCTTCCTTAAAGAGCCAGTTAAGAACATCATCTTCTTCTATTTCATCCACCAAGGAGGTAGAAGACTGTACAAAGAGACCATCATATATAGTATTCGGAGCTAAAGTTTGTGTTCTCATAGCCTCTGATGTCTTGCCCAACTATTTTGGTGATGGAGGGAGAGAAAGTAATGAAAGTACTGGTTCTATCTTGTAGCCATCCATGCTGGTATTTGTAATCTTCAATCTCTTTTCTAAGTCTTTTATTAGTGCTTCTAGATCTGCATTTGGAGAAGCTGCCCTATTATGAGGCACAAAAGTATCTACACCTTTTGTCAATGCATTACAAACAACATTTGTATCAGCAAGAATACTGACTTCAGCTTAGTTATAAGGAAACTTTAAGCATTGATGGTATGTTGATGGTACTGCCTTCATTTCATGAATCCATGGCCTGCCTAGTAATATATTATATGACAATGGAATATCAAGAACTTGGAAAAGAACATCTATCTACCAATCCCACTCTAATTGGTAATGACACAAAACCTTTAGAATTCCTTTCTTCTTCATCATAGGCTTTTATTATTATTTTCTTGCCAAGATCAATGACATTTTCAGAGAATCCTAGTTGTGTAAGCAAACTGTAAGTACAGATATTCAACCACGCACCTCCATCTATCAAAATACATTTGAGTCTATGTTTGTGGATCATGGCTTCAATATGCAATGGTTGGTTATGTGGATGATTTAGTGAGTTGTCATCTTCTTCAGAGAAGGTCAGATAGTGAGGTTAAGTCAGATGACCCACCATAGACTGAAACCAATCAATGTCTAAATCTTTTGGAATGTTGGTGGTGAGAAATGCTTTGTCTAGGATCTCTTTGTGAGCAGATGAGAGTTTTAGCAATTCAAAGATTGAGATTTGAGCATTTGTCCTTTTCAACTATTCAACAACACTATATCTAGAAGATGATGATGAAGTTAACCTTCTAAATTTGTCCAAGGTTGATTCTTTTTGTTTGTGCGGCAAGGCTAATGGGTTTGATGTTGCTTGAGCCAGGTCAGAAGAACTAGCTCCTTGGAGGGTGACTTTCTTTTGAGAATGGATGAGAGCTCTTGCATAGCATGATTCATTTGGTTTATCTTGGACTATAATCACATTGCAATATTCTGAGTGGGAAGGCTCAATCATGTTGATAACGCTGTCCTGACTGACATAAGTATAATTTACCTTGGCACCTCCTTTGGTCTTTGAAGAATCACCTTGTTCGTAAATAGGAAAAGGGTCTTTAAATGCTTTATGATCTGCATTAGTCAGATGATTCCCAACAACAACTTTACCAGTGTCTATGAGATCTTGAATCTCATATTTTAGCTTCATGCAATTGTTTATGTTATGACCTTTATTCCGATGGAAGTCATAGTATTCATTTTTTCTCCACCATCTTGGTTTGACATCTGGAACATATGGTCTGGAGTTATCTGGTAGCGATATCAAGTTGTTTGCCAACAAAGTTTTGAAAGTGGATTCATATGATTCTTCGAGAGGACTAAAATCATGCTTAGGTTTGAAAATCCAAGGCTTTTCTTTGAACCATTCCTTTGTTTTCTTTGGTAAATTTTCTGTTGCAACCTCAACAGCTTTAAGTGCTTGTGTACCACTAGCCAAGTAGAATATTGTGGATTTTGAGTTGGTTTTGACAGTGTCTACTACTCCATCATTAACAACATTCTTGTTATTGTCTTTTCGAAACTTCCAATACTTTTTCTTCTCTTTAGAGCTAGATCTTGGTTGTGTTTCTTTCCAAGGTGTGATATCCCCCTTCTTTATGAGCACATCTTCCATTCAAATGACATTATCTACCATTTTGTTAAAAGATGGGTGTACTTGCATTTGTATACTATACTTCAGTTTGGGGACCAAGTTATTGACAAATATATCCATTTTCTCAGCTTGGGATAGGTTGTGGATACCTAGAGAACATCTTTCTCCAGTGTTGGAGGAAAGTAAGAAGAGGTTCCCTGTTTTCTGTTGAGTATTACAAAGATCGATCATAGTCACAGGATTTCAAATGTTGTATGAGTACTGTTGTAAAAATAGTTGGATTAGTTCTTCAAACATTTTTATTCCTTTGGGTAGACTTGAGAACCATTCCATTGCTTGACCCCCTAAACTCCTTGGGAAAAGGCACATGAGGTAAGTTTGATCATGCATGAACTCCATACTGGCATCACAAAACTCTCTGACATGATCTTGGGGATCTGGGGTACCATCATACTTGTCAAATTTTGGGATCTCCACTCGTGAAAGAAATGGAGGCATGTATAGATTCTTGTCAAATGGAAAGGGACATATTGTTTCTAGAGAATATTGTTTTGGGGACTTGTCCTTATTCTTCAGTTATGTGACCTCCATTCGTAAGGCTAGTAATTGTTTGTGTACCATGAGTATAGGTGATTCTCTTTTTAGTAACGAGTGTCTGAACATCATATCTAGTAGGAAGTTTAGCACCTTGTTTTGCTAGTTCTAAGAAATAGTCTTCCTTCTCTTGGGTCATGATAGCTTTCATCATTTTTCTAAAGTCTTTGTCCGTTTGACAGTCAAGGATTTCTTTTTCTAGAGGTTTAGTGTCTTCGTCAGCCTCACTTGATGATGAGGAATCATTATCATTTTCGGGAATGTTATTATCATCCTTGTTTCCGTCATTGTGTTCTGTCTCATATATAGTGGGAGATTTAGGCTCATCAAAAATTGGTTCTCCTGATGACCACGGTATGTCAGTGAGTGGATCCTTTTCGTAAAATGGATTGTCGGTGTATGAAAAGGGTATTCCTTTTCCTTTGGCTTCTTTCTTACGAGAACTCCTGGTTTGTGTAGGCATTTTTCATGGATTAGTGAGACCTAAAGCTATTTATGATGCAGAGGTCAAGATCAATTTCAGAGCTAGTTGTTTTGTTTAGAGTATTGTTTGGGAGAAACAACTGAGATTCAGTCTAGTTTTAGGAACAATCTATCCTATATAAGATGTTATCTAAGTGACTAAAATTTGATAGGTAGTTGATTGAACTAGCTGAAAGATGATCGACCAAATCGTGCAACGCAAATGGTAGAGGTACACTATCTTGATCTGTTTATGCTCAGGAAAATTGATAACCAGTATTATGTTCGCTGTAGACTATTTTTAGGCAAATTTGACTATTCTCTTCTGACAAAACCAGAGACTCGTATGACAGGATTTTCTGAACTGAAGGACAATTTAGCAGCTATAGGACGACAAAAGTTTTGTTTCATATGAGTTGCTAGTTCTTACCGTATGACAGATGGGTATGTGCAGGAGGACAAAAGACTTAGAGTAGTTTTGTTTCGTACGACATAGGATACAAAACCAGATGACAGATTAAAATGACTCATATGACATAGGATCAGGTCCAGGACGACAAATCAGAAGACTCCTACGAGACTGGATCAAGTGCAACATGATAAATTATCAGACTTGTACGGCTGTTCACAGGATAGAGCCTTAAAATTCTAAGTTTTTTTATTGCTGAGTATGATAACTGAGTATGACCAATTATGAGGGACTAATTTTGGACCAGGATATAGAATTTTGACTTAAGATGGACAAGTTTCTGACACAGACAGAGTTTCGACTTAAGATGGACTAGTTTCTGACACGGACAAAGTTTCAACTTAGGATGGACTAGTTTCTGACACAGACAAAGTTTCAACTTAAGATGGACTAGTTTCTGACATGGACAAAGTTTCAACTTAAGATGGACTAGTTTCTGACATGGACAGAGTTTCAAATCACTGAGTTGTTTCTTGTCTTCTCCAATTTTTGGTATTTCAATTTTTGTTTCAGGGATGAAAACATAGAAAACAAGTAGTATGTATAGTGACTCCAATCACAACATGCAAACCCTAAGGAATTTAGTGAGGAAAGAAACCTTTGCTTGTAGACTTAGGTACACACCCAATAGCTAATCAGAATATGACCACTAAGTCTCATGCAATGGGTTCTCAACATCGTATTATCTGACTCCAAACGCTAATGGGGGCATGAAATGACAAGTATCTTGGGAGAGTTACCATCTCTCTTGCACAAAGATTATCCCCCTTTTAGAGGTGAACCGGGTAGCTTCTAATTTTGAATTGGATTTAGTCAGGGATCCGTTCGGTGCGTCGAGGTATAAACTCAATTAAGAGGTCTCCCAGCCTTGAAAACCAAGGTTTAATATACCCGAAGGTACAGAGGAGATCTATTCCTGAGCACTGTCGTTGACTTGATTTTCATCAAATCACATTTATTTTATAGTGGGTTGGAGTACTTGGCATCTAGCCATTCCCACTTAGGTCATTCCTCTCACACTGGCCATAATAGCTTTAAGAGTTTTTCAACCCCTCGGGAGGGTAGGCTTGCTAAAGATGTACAAATCTCAAACAAAGAAAAAGCCTCAAGGGTCCGGATTTCTGATTGTCTAGAAAAAGACAAGAGCATACTCTCCTACCTCTCAGAATTTTCTAAAAACACAAAAAATAGATTTGTTCTTTAACCAGATAGCAAGTTAGGTTCCTAAAAAAATGAATTTAAAGAATACATAATGTTTAGTCGATTCTCCTTAGGCAAGTTGCAAAGACAATGAATCAGTAGTCATATTGTCTTTGTGCGACAAGCATTTTCTTTGACAAGCGTTCTGCAAAAACTAATTAGACTATGAAAAAATATGAGATAGATAGATAAACAGTCAGGGTCAATCCTCAGAATAATCAATAAATCATGAAAATTTGCCTCTTTTTTAAAAAAAAAAATTTACCAGAAAATATAGTCGTATGACAGTATTATAACTCATACAATACAGGATCCCAACTCATACGAGCCAGGATTCTAGTTCATACGAAACCTATAGTTTGTTGTTTCAGCCTGTGGGAATTATCATACAAGATGTATGGATGAAAAAAAATCAAAAAATCCGAAATCCAAAAAATAATAAAAAACAAAGTAGTCAATCTTGGAGGCCAAAAAATGTAGTCTTCGGGCCCCATGGTGGGTGCCAAATATTTTTGTGTGAAAAAGTGGTCTGTAAGCTGCAAGCACAACACTTCAATTAAGTCAGTATATGGATGGTTAGTAATCAATAATCAATAAGTAAAAAACCATAACAAAGTGACTAATTGCCTTCTAAAAGATGCGAGTATAAGATTGCTCTCAGATTGTTATAAGCAATACCAGTGACTAGACTACACCAAGATGAAGGATTTAATCTATATGATATTAACTATATGGATGCAATATGGATGAATAATTCAAGCAAAAATCAATTCAAGCAATAATGGATGTAAAATGGATGCAAATAATCTAAAAAAAGCACAATAATCTTCAATGACTCTAGAGCAAAATTAGTGTGATAATAATCTCTAATCGTGTTCTCAAAAATCTCTGGGGTAAATTGGAATGAGAGCTAAAGACTGAATTTATAGAGAATCACAAAAGAGAAAAGCTCAATTTATAATTAACTGAAAATAATTGAGAAATAAGGTTAAGTTAACCTTGAGATAGATTCCAATTATAGTTTAATTAAAATGCATTCAAATTAGAAGTCCAAGTTGCATTGGAAATAATAATAAATTAATTCCATGCATTTGTGATAAAAATAGATAATTCTTTTATTTATTCAAGAAAAGAGTCTTTTCAATACAACTAAACTTTTTTTTCTGAAAAGCTTTGAGTTCCAATTTTAGAGAATAATTCAATAATTCAATTTAATTGCTTTTCTGATTTCAAGTTATAAATTTAGAAAAAGAAATAATATCTCAAGTTTGATTTCTCTCTCAATTCAATTCTTTTTGTTTAATTTCAATTCAACTCTTGTTTGTAATTAATTCCTCTTTTGTAATAAATTAATTATTTTCACATGATTAAATAGAAAATTTATTAATTAATTAAATATGCAAGGATATTTAATAAATTAAACTAGGATAATTGATCAAAATGAGATTCTTGGAAATGATTCAATTAATTAAATGAATATTTAATTAAGTAATTGATTCACCATGTGATATTTGATGATTAAAGAATTAATAATGTGCTCAAGGTTGATTTAATTGCCTTTGGTTAGGACCTTGGTCATGTTGTCGAGATTAGGGGCCCATGGTTTAGATGACCATTTTTAGGGTATTACACTACACTACCTACCCTCATTAATTTCTTATTTTCTCTACCTACCCTCTAATCATAGCCGACCATTTATCTTTTACACCTCTCAATCTTATCCCTCCATTTCTTGTAGTGTCTTCTATATAAGGGGATGCTTCCTTCATTGTCAACCCCTGAATGACTACCTGACTACACTAGCATTCGAACTTTCATATATGATCTAGCTATCAACCACATTTCCGTTCTTTGTTGAGCTCTTGTGCACATATAAAATATGAAGCAAATATATCAAGCAAGATCAATGGAGATAGGAAGAATGGAGATCCAAACCCTATTGGACATGTGATGGTATAATCTTTGTGATTTCATTTGATTTGCATTGTCTTAGGTAATCTTCATATGTTATGGTGGATCTTTATTGATTGTTAGGCTAGGGTTTTGTTGTTGAATTCATTTAGTCTTTCAATATTGTTGTTTCCACTTTTCACCATATATATTTTGGCACGCCTAGTGGGACTCTTGTCCCTTTTGCATTTAACATCTTTTGTGGCAGATTTTTGAAGTTGGAGATCTGACATTTCCGACAACATTTTGACATTTCCACGTCTGTGCATTTTGAGATCGCGTTTTTGATTTTTTGTCGCATTTGTGAACCTCTTAATCATGTTTGTGTTGCCAACAGTATTTTCATTTTCCAAATTGCAGGTTTTCATTACAGGCGCGTCTGTGGCTAGTTTAACCATGTTTGTGAGATATAATCGTGTTTGTGGTCATTTTAATCACGTCTGTGTCTTGCAGATTTTCTATTTTGCATATTTTTTTTCAGAAACGCGTCTATGAGGTGTTAAATAGCGTCTCTGTTAAATAATCGCGTTTGTGTAGGGTACAATTGCATCTGTGTTCAATTGTTTGCATTTTGGTTTTTTAATCCAGTTTTAGGGTTTTATTTCATTATTCGGATTTCAGATCTGGTTTATTTTGAGCTAACATCTTCAGATCTAGCTAATGAAATTGGTGCAGCTTTTCTTGAAAGAAAAATCATTTTATCGAAGGCCTCTATTTCACAAAGTCTTTTAAATCTAAAAATCTACCTAACTTGTGTGCTTGCAAGAAGGGGTGATCATTTGAAACAATCCAAACTACTAACAAATCTTTGTTGCAGGATCTTGGCAAGGGTTTTTTGATCTTTATTGTGTGCCTTGTTTTCATAGATTATCAAACACTTCAATTGGTGCACTAAAATTGAACCAGTGTCTTTTGTGTCCTGAGCAATAGGCTCTTTTTGTTTAATCTTTAGAGGGCTTGTCTCCCCATGTGGTCATTAGGATTAGTAGTGAGGAGAGAACGACCCAAGTGGTAGTGAGGAAAACCCACCTCTTCTGAACCACTATAAACAACTATATCCATGGTGAAAACTATGGATAACATGTGCTAATTAGTTCATACCAACACTATGTCTCCCCATAAACCCGTTTGATCAAATTTATTTGATCAGTTGTAAGGCGTAACCCCTACCGGCTGGGAGCCTTCTATATTTACAGAGCTGAAAGTACCGCATGTATAGCCACACGAGTGGATGCCCTTACTAGCACCTTTTTGTTTTAGAAGCCAAAATCCTTCCAGTTGTTGGGGCAGGAGGTCGGACCTCTGGAGCAGCCCACACACATACGGTTCTTAGTAGAGATACAAAGTTCACCACGAGGAGTTTTCATGGGGACTAATGCTTGGCTGCCCCGAGAAGTGAGTGCCAAGGGTGGAGCCAGTGGGGTCAAGCATCTAAGTATCCACTCTGAATAGTGTAACCTCATGTGGGATCAACAACTATTGTCTTGGCCAACCATAAGAATTATGCTTGTCTTATTTTGAACAATCAAACATTCAAGACCAAACATCAAAACATTGTGTCTTTTGTGTCTTCAAGTGTATCCAAAACATTTTTACATCAAACAAAACACTTTTATTTGAGTCATTTTTGAGTCTAAACACTTGCAAACATTGAGTATTCATCAACATTGTGTCCTCTTGTCATGAAAAAAAAAAGTCAAAAAATTCAGATTGGGTCACAACAAAACAACTTCACAAATTGGAAAAATTGCACTCAGCTTTTAGAGACGTGTCTGTGTTGGATAGAACCAAATCTATGTCATCTAATTGCATCTGTGAAGGGCAGAATGCATCTTCATTCTCTTGAGCAACATTGCATTTACAAAATCTCAGAAACACGTATGTATTTGACAGAACCATGTCTATGTAATTTAAGCATGTCTGTGAAGTATACAGGCACGTCTATGTTCAAAATTGAAAAAATTTACAGTCCAACAAACAAGAACAGTCAGTTTCAGACTTATTGAGCTTCCTAGGTTATCTCTCTGGGTTTTCATCTAGCATTCAACCTATTTATGGGGTTCACAAAGTCCATCATTGCTTTACACCTTACATTACATTCACATTTGTCTAAACTTGAGTCAAAAGGTCACTTGCTTGTCCTCATCTTACTTTGTCAACATACTACATACAACAACATTTTGCTAAGTGGTCCCTCATCAAGGTCTATCACCTTTGGGTCTCATTTGGTCTTACTTAGAGTCAAGGTCAACTTACCTTGTCAAGATAAACTATCATCTCTTTGGAAGCCACACCTACTCTACTACATACATACTTGGTCTTACACTTTGGACATTGCAAGTACACCTCAGATTCATTTACATTCCATCCAACTCTTGGTCTTCAATACTCTTTCCATTTTCATCTTGTCTCACACATATTGGTCAATACCTAGTTCATGGTTGAAACCCATTCCCAAAAATCTAGGAGAGAAGCTAAAAAGGCTCAAAAGTCTGCAAACATGAGTGCCTATGAGTATGACAATGATATCCTTTTCAATTCTAATCATACTACATTACCTAACATGGACATCTATAGAAACATTCCAAATGTTGAGAACATGGACACTAAAAACAACAATGATACACACAATGACAATATGGACAACATTTCAATACATTCAGTAGAAGTGGAAGACTCCATTATGGATCCCCATTTCAATTGATTGGTTGAGGAAATAATGAGGAGAGATAGACAATACTTCTTACAAGTGATGGCACAAAGTGGAGCCAAGATCCCTCATGATTTTGACATGTCTCAAATAATGGAAAATCGACCTTTGCAACAACCTCACCTCAACATGGATCAATGGAGGCCTAATAGTGCAGGCAATAAAGGACCACATATGGTGCTTGAATCACCATCATCTTTGTTTCAAAAATTAGAGGTGCCACATACACATGGTCAAACATATGATACTCACCTTCGCAGACCATTATGGAATCTTATGCAGAAAAATATACTCAATCACATGCCAATGCTAAGGACCAACCACCAAAGCAATTGGATATCCAAAGGCATGTTCAAAATTTGGACACAAGGAAACCCCGCGTCAAATTTGGGGGCAACACATTAGAACAAACTCATGACATTCCTATAGAGTATGCTATACATGGACAAAGCAGATATTCCATTCCTCACCATGACTCTATACCAAGTGGTCCATATACACAACATCATTATAGACCTCCTCCATTTGAACATGTGTATGATCAATATCATCCATATAAGCAACATGCTCCTCCTCCACCTGGTGCCTCAGGTATGGGATATGGTTCAAGAAGTTGGTCTCCACCTAAGAACAATTTGGAACAGCAAATCAAGGACTTACAAAACAAAATGGACATAAATACACCGAAGCCAACTTACACAATGAGAGACATATGTCCCTATCCATTTGACAAAAGTATTCCAATGCCTCCTTTTCCTACACACTTTGTGACACCTAAGCTTGATAAGTATAGAGGAAAAGGGGATCCTAAGGCACATATAAGATAGTTTTTCATAGCTTGCATTGAGGTAGCAATAGAAGAGACATATTTGATGAGATCATTCCCATAGAGCTTAGGTGATCAAGCTATGGAATGGTTCTCCCAACTCCCACCTAGAATTAAGTCTTGGGATGATTTAGCAGAGGCTTTTATCCAACATTTCTCATACAATATAGAGATAGACATATCAGTCACTACCTTGTGCAACACCAAACAAAAGGATGGAGATTCCTTTTCATCATTTTTACAAATATGGGGGAATCTAGCCAGGCGATGCTCTTGTGAAATTCCATAGAAACAAATGGTAGAGATGTTCACCTAGAATGTTAACAAAGACATTGGTTATGACTTAAGAAAATCTTGTTTGTCCACCTTCAAAGATGTCATTGGAAAAGGCTTAGCAACAAAGAAGGTCCTAATTGAACAAGGAGTCATTAAGATATTCAAAGAAAACAAAGAGGACTATAAAGGAAAAGACAAGCCAAGATTTTGGAATAAAAACAAGAACATAGTCAATGATGGTGTTGTTGATGCCAATACAGTACGACCCAAAATTGTTTTTTTAGGATCAAGCTCTACAAACAATCAAATGAATACTCAAACAACTTCCGAATCAAGAAGGAAGTACACCCTATTACCACTATTTAAAATTGGATATTCTTGTTCCATAATTGGCTAGAAGTCTACAAAAATGTGTCTAGTATGACCTTGTTGCCTCTGTTTTTGTTCGGTTAGAAGAGGGTTTAAGGTTTTTGAGTTTTAACCCTTCCTATGTTTTCAAAAAACCCTTGTGTTCTATTTCTGAGTTACTTTTACCACTTAAACAAGGGTCGGTCTATCATGAAAAGTGTCCCCCCCTTTAGTTCTTCCCTAGGCGGTCCCTTAATATTTTCAAAATTCATGCCTTCGCCTATGTCTTGTTATAATGTTTTGTCGGGTTCCTTAATTAGTATGCAACTCATTGTTAATCTTGCGGTTGTCATTGTTTCATTAGGCAAAGATGTCGGCAAGTTAAGTTTTGCGAAATAGCAAAAAGGCTTGGCGGGCCCGACCAAAGGATCGACCGTCAGATTAAAGGCCTGCATCTTGCTTTAAATCCAATGGTTCGCGATGATTCGCTAGCCCGAGATGCAGGTGATGTAAGTTCTGCGAAATAGAAAAAGAATTGGTGGGTCCCAGAGGTGAGCAAATTATTTGGTTAAAGGATGATCGGTTTAGAAAAGATCAATGGCTTGCGTTGATTCGCGACCAGAAGATGCATGTGTTCTACCTTTCACGAAGTAGCGAAAAGGTGGTGGGCTCGAGTGAGGTGGTCATAGTAAGGGTAACCAACAAGCAAGCTCCCGTGATCCAGCGGTTGTCGTTGTTTCGCAAAGATAAGTAACCTGAGTTTTAAGCTCTGCGAAATGGAAAAAGGGGTCGGTGGGCCCAAAGGACAGGCAGGTCATAAAGTTAAAGGCCGATTAAGTATGATTAGATTGGATAGTTGTCATGGTTTCGCAACCACAAGTCAAATGGAGATTAGTGATCATAAAATGGCAAATGACAAGCGGCGGTCCATGGTGGGCCCGACGGTTTTGATGAAAGTGCCTGTTCGATGAGACCTATAGATTGCTCAAAGAAGAAGAAATTCCACCGAAAGACTGAGACCAGACTGGTAACATGGCAATCACATGAAGGTATGACATGGTAGGATAGATGGTTTATTCTGTGGAGTGTAATGGTGACCTGTCAAGTGCACGTGGCTCTAAAGGATAGTTGAGGGCCCACCTTGGTTCAACCAATAGTTATGTGGGGAATAGTAAAGTAAAGCACGTGGTGGTTTCAGAATGGAACCCGATGGAACTTCATGAGAAAATGACCAATTGCCACATGGCATTTGTTAACCGGTGATGAGATAAAGCAAGTGGTCTCCGAGTTAAAGGGCCCACACTTAAAGGTTCAAGAATATTAAATAGTATACATCTCGAGGTTGATCTAATGGCTCGCGTTGTTTCGCAGCTCGAAGATGCCTACGGTCTAACCTTCATGAAGTGGTGAAAACCATTAGCTGTCAAGGTGGTGTGCAGTTAGTTAATAAGACTAATAGTCATTGTATGAGATAAAGACCGGGCAACTAGATTATGATCTAATGGCTGGCATTGCTTCGCAAAAGAAAATTAAACAAGGTTTATGGCCCACAATTTAGCAAAAAGTAGGTGGGGCCCATCACTAATAGAGAAAGACTGAACGGAATAAAAGCAGTGCAAGTTCTTATGATCCAGCGGTTGTCGTTGCTTTGCGAAAGAAAAAGTGCGGAGGTTTTAAGCTTCATGAAATAGCGAAACAACAAAACAAAGGAAATACTTAGAGAATTTATGATCCGTTGGAGCCCATTTTTGAATTTGATTTGTGAATTCAATTCTCAGGTGATGGCCAAAGCATGCGGGATTAATTTCTAAAATTCAATGCCAACTTGCCGTATTAGAGTCCACATCAACTTGAATGTTGGCATCATTTCAATGAGTCTATTGTAGAGCAATTGGTGCAGAGCAGTTTTGTTCAAACAAATAACAGGTTTTTTGTGCTTTCTCTTACTAATTCTGGTCTAAATTCGATGATTGTTGTGTGAATTGTTTCATTAGAGGTCTGTGCAAGTCTCAATTGATATAGTTGCATTATCAAGATGGCACCAAGAAGGGAGTTGATAGGAAAAGTGAATTACCAGGATAGGAAAAGTGAATTACCAGGATAGGAACATTTGTGATGATTTTTTGGAATAGTTAACTATGCCAACCAATGTTGGGGCTAAAGCTAAAGAATTAGTACCAAATAACCCTCATCTGAGAATTGGGGATGGCTTATATGATAAAGGTAATTGGTTAAGGGATCCTCAAATAGGGCTGTCCGGTTTAGGATTGTTCAAAGTTGGTTTTGGTTAGAGACATTCCCTTGCCCCTTTAAATAGCATATGGGAATTGGATGTGGGGAAGCTTATTGTTCCTGGTGTGTTCATGGATGTAGATTTGTTGACTTTGATTGCACAAAATTATGTCCCTATAGCTAGATGTATCAGGAATGTGAAGGGATCAACCCTGATTGAAATAAATGATGATGAATTCAGAAATGCTTTTAAGCTCAGTGAAGCTTCAAACCTGTTAGAACCTATTGATTTTGAGTCATTAGCCCAAGTCTATAATGCACAAAGGGATCACCTTAGGAGTGGCCCACTGAAAGAATTTTTTGTCAAGATAGGAGGGTTAACAGTTATAGGCCCCAGTACAATGGAACCCTTCTCCTTGAATCTATTTACTCTAAGAGCTAAGGGTATGTATTGGGCACTGTGTCAGATTTTTGGAGAAGATGCTGAGAAAAACATGCCAACCCATTACATGTTGATGATTGCACAAATTCTAAACCCCTCTCTGGCAATAACATTTGATTATGCGCCATACCTTACTGATGAAATTTATGCAGGGCTAGTAGGGATAAAAAATGGTAAGGTGGACAGACCGTTTGGATGGTATTCCCTTCTAATGCACATGTTTTTGTTCAAAGGTGTTGATTATTTTGCAAAGGAAATGGATTTGGTTAAGGTGAAAGATAAGGAAGAGATGCATGTTCAACTTTGGAGCACTATTTTATCCTAGGATAGAGAGGATGCTAGCTATTTGAAGTTTGATAGATGCTTTGCATCTAAGATTAGATTTCTTTTGTGTACAGAAAACCCTAGGATTCCTAAGGCTCTCTTGGAATTCCTCAAGCCTAAAGAGTTTGCTGAGGGTATTAAGATTGTTCACAATTGGGGAGATATGTATTTGTTCCCTGTTTCTACTATTTTTTAGAGTGTATGGTTTCAGAGGTACTCTCTATCTATTGCCCTATTAGGTCCTATTGAAGATAGGGATTGCAAAAGTCTTGACGCGAATTGGAGGTGTACAAGAGGCAGAGCTGACAAATAGGGGTAAAGGGACCATTTTCCCAACCATTACCGTGGCCCATCATTTTGTGATCACTAAAGGTGGCTAGAAATATTTTGAAGAATTCTTTAAGCCATATAGGTTTTCAACTGCAGTTTCAAGATGTGCAAACCCTGAGGACTTTTTCAATGACATGTTTAGAAAGAGGGCAGTGTGTAAAGGTAGGCCTCACCAATTTCAGTTCCCTAAAGATTTAATTAGAAATGAATTCAGTTTGGATGAGAAATAACTGAGGAAAGAGAAGTGGGTTGCATATAAGAGGGCTCTTGATTTCATTCATCAATTTGATAGTAGTTATGACCCTCTCTCTAGTTTCAATCCCTTTGAGGAGAAAATCAAATTCTTGGTTCTTTATTTTGAAGACCTCATGCAAACCTTGAAAGAAAAAAGGGAGACTATAATGCAAAATGATCCTGACAAGGTTAGATTGGTTTTAGCTAATCCTGCCTTTGCTAAGGCTATCCCACCTGGTGATTATGTAATGCATAGGAAATCAAAGTACAGTGTCATGATGCCAGTGACAGGTGAGCCTTCCACTTCAAGAGGGAAAAGAACAATTGAGGATGTCACTGACATCCAAGACTCCCCTAAAAGGCAAAGGGTAGGAAAGGAAGTGCAAACCAATGAGCCTTTATATTCTCCATCTCAATCCCCTATCCACATAGGAGATGAGCAAGCAGTGGCCAAACAATTGTTACAGTTAGGGAGTCTCGGGGAGATTGCTTACACATATGAGATACAAGAGGGGATGCCAGAAGAGCCACCTAGTGCTAAACTCAACTTGATAGATGGTGAGCTCAAGGGTAAAGAGTTAGACATTACTATCAAGCAAGCTAGTGAGGAGTTCCTGACTGATAGTAATTTTGTTACAATAGGGGCTTTCATGCAATTTGTGTGGAAGAAAAATATGGAACAATTCAAAGCCAGATGTGAGCAAAGGAATAGTGAACAGCCTCACATAGATGTAACTTAGGTGGAAGAAGAGGTGAAGCAAGAAATGAATGAAGAGTTTAAGACTATTACTCCTGAGAAGGGAAGAGAAATGGTATCTAAGGCTAGTGTTTTACTCCTCCTTGAATGGGATATAGCTGATGCTCTAGTCCTTGAAGTAGTAAGGAAGGAAACAAAACCCATGGAAGGAGTGACCTTAAGTAAGGATAATGCTGCTCTAGTCATGTGGTCACTAAAGAAAGATGAGAGTAAAAGGAGGAAAGGTGTATCAGATTCTAGTCTCCTAGGAGGCATGACTATAAAAAAGTCCAAGATACAAGGATGGTGGAAGCTGGAAGCACGGTCTTGGAAACTGCAAAGTTAAGTGTGACAGTAGTAGAAAAGGAGGCAAAAGAAAAGGCTAATCTCCAATTAAAATTGGAAACCATCTTAAAGGATTACAATGAGGCCAAAGAAGGAGTAGCCAATAGAGACAGTATTATTGCTAGACTTCAAAGTTAGTTGGCAGGTTAGCACCATCAAGGTGAATCCTCTGCTCTCATGATAGCCTCCTCTCCAGCAACAACCTCCACTTACCAGTCCCATTATAGAATATCCCCCTTCTCCTATGCCTTCTAGTTTCCAGTCAGCTGAAACTGTCCAACATGAGTTGGAAAAGTTGAAACAAGCTCAAACATTATTTGCAAGCAAGTATGAAGAAAAGGTAAAAGCCACAATTTTGAAGTTTGCTGATTTGGTCAAGGCCTCTGCTATACACATTTCTATGAAAAGGATCATAAATATTATGTTTGAATTAAGAGAGGATGAAACTACCTTAGAACTAATTCTTAATAAGTGGATACCTAGAGGTAAGGAGATAGAGCTCATGTGTTTATCCCATGCAGATGCAAAGGCAAATGACAATCTTAGGTCCACTAGTGAGTTTATAAAAGAAATGAATATATTCTCAAAGGAAAGGGTAGGTGTAAAAAGAAAAGCCCAACTATATAGAAAAGAATATTCAGATCACAAATATGAATTGTTTCCAGGGGGTTTTGTTGGTCCCATTCAGTTGAAAGAGGAGAAGGCATGGCTAGAAGAGCTGGACCACAAATTTTCCCAAAGGGTTAATGAAATCATTGACACTGATGACACATCCTTATTTGTCCAAACAATTGAAGAGATTGAAAAGGTGAAATCACATTATGGTTTCATAGAAATAGAAATTGGACAGTTAAGGGTCACTTGGAAAAGGCTAGAAGGGATGAAATAGAAGATTATTATCTTTGCTTGGCCAAGTGATGACGTGTTCTAGGAGTGGAAGGACAAATATATCAGACAACAAGAAGATACTCCAGAGCAGATGGAAAAGGTTGCACTAGAATAACAAACGAAAGAGGTCGTTGATATTGAAAAAGACTTGTAACTGTTTCTTGGAGACTATCACGGTTTGTAACCAACCTTTCTAGGAATGTCTGAAGCTTGTATGCATCCATAATGTTATAAATGGATACCAGGACTAGTGTAAAATGATCACAAGAATTTTGTAAGGAACCTCTGGCAAAATATATTTAGGACCTTTTCTGGTTTTAAAGAGATTGCTCTAAGTTATGTAATATTTTTTAGGAACGAATATGAATATACAGATCAAAGTTTCAGGCCTAAAATTCCTTTGTCTTCTGGTATGCATTCTTCAGTTTGTTGGTTTCACTTGGATAATATAGAGTTGTTTGAATGAACATGGATTGTAAGGCAATCTTGTAGATGTTATTTCTAGCTTTTCTCTTCAGGAGAGGGATTAAATATGCATGAAATACTTCTATCAGCAAGTCTATTGTTTGTTGCTATGAATCTGATGAATTGTTTTAGTTGAATTGGAGAGGATCTATATATATGTTAGGCATGTATGGGATTCATAAAATCCAAAATGATGAGATGTATATGAGTGTTCCATTTTGAGAATTATTGTTTGATTTAGGTGACTCTATAGCCTGGATAAGGCACTGGTATCAGATTGAAGGATTTCTTTCTATCTTTCTTGAAGGTCAATACTAAAATGAATACAATTTTTTTCTTTAAGTGTTTAGTTTCATTGAGGTGATGAAGTCCACAGGTTTTTTAGCACTGGTTTACTATGGATCTCAATTTTAAAGTGTGAAAGTATTCACAGAAGGTATACCCACCTGAACTTTGGACAAGTTCAAAGTGTAGAAGGTCTCCAAACCTTGTTATATGTTACTCTTGAGTTCCATTTCCTTGATCTTTCATATGTAGATAGAGTTTATTTATTTCTTACAGGAAGGATAAAAGGGAAATCAAAATTTGAGACCAACACACCCCATTGGGAGAACCACTTGAGTCAGTTTTCAAAAAGCTAGTGGCAAACAAAATAATAACAATTCCAGATTTGCCTCCATATGAACCAAAGGTTAAACCTAATTGGTGGAATGATGATGAATATTGTGAATTTCATAAGAGAAAAGGCCATAAGATAGGAAATTGTTATCAACTAAAGAACATCATACAAGATCTCATTGGTAGAGGTTATATTGAGATTGAGGGACACTCATTCAATCAAGAACATGAGATGTTTAAAGAACCATTCCCAAAACATGACAAGGGAAAAGCCAAAGCCATAGATGATCAAACCAACTATACCAGAGCATCTTATAACTATGATCTAACTATCAATCACATTTCAATTGATAATTACATCTCTACCATTATCATCAAGGACAAAACGCCTGAGAATTCTACCCAAAGACCCAAGATTGTCCTAAAAGGCATTGGATCTTCTTCCGAACCTACCTCTGAATGTAATGTCACAACTCATCGAGGTAAATTCACCTTGCAAGGTGCTCTAGCTAAAAACACCACTTCCTCATCAACCAAACCTAAGTATGACCTTGTAGAACAGTTAGGGAAGACACCCGCACTTATCTCCATCCTTGAGCTTTTACGTATATCCCCTACACATAAAGCCATTCTTGACAAAATCTTGGGAGACACTTCTATCCTCACTAATCTAAACATGGACCAGTTTCAAGCCATGGTGGGATACCTTTCCATTCCACACTCCCTTACATTTACAGAAGCTGATGACGCCTCTATGAGCCAACCACATAATGCACCTTTACACATTGAATCCTTCCTACACAAACATCAAATAAAATGCTTCTAAATAGATGGAGGAGCAAGTCTAAACATTTGTACATTGAGCACTATTAAACAATTGGGATATTCGGATAAATCTATGAATTCTACAAACAAAATTACTATCAAGGCATATGATGATGAAGAGCGCTCATCCATGGGCACAGTCAGTTTACCTCTCAGAGTTCGGCTAGTTACAAAAGATGTGGTTTGTCAAGTTCTTGACCTTGATCTCACATACAATATATTGCTAGGATGTCCCTGGATTCATGAGATGAGGGAAGTCCCATCTATATACCACCAATGCATTAAGTTTCCTGACAATGGAGTTGAAGTAACAGTTAATGGTCATATTATCTTCTTTGAAACAACGCGACAAGTTGCATTGTCTCAAAGAGGGGCAAAATGTAGACACCTAAAATTGTCCTATCTAATTAAATAAATATTTTTATTTATTTAATTATTTTAGCCTAATTCCTCTATTAATTAAATGAATCTTTATTTCTTTAATTAATTCATTTATCCTCTTCTAACCTTATTTCTCATTTAAATAAATACATTTATTTATTTAAATTATCATTTCCCTAAATTAAATAAATATCTTATTTATTTAATTGATCCCACTTCCTCTATTAATTAAATAAATCTTTATTTATTTAATTAATTCATTAGCCTTTTCTACCTATGACACATGTCATTCATCTCTTAATTCCTACACTACCTACCCTCTCATTATTTTCCTATTTTCTCTACCTACCCTCTAATCATAGCCGACCATTTATCTTTTACACCTCTCAATCTTATCCCTCCATTTCTTATAGTGTCTTCTATATAAGGAGATGCTTCCTTCATTATCAACCCCTGAATGACTACTCGACTACACTAGCATTCAAACTTTCATATATGATCTAGCTATCAACCACATTTCCGTTCTTTGTTGAGCTCTTGTGCACATATAAAATCTGAGAGAAAATATATCAAGCAAGATCAATGGAGATAGGAAGAATGGAGATCCAAACCCTTTTGGACATGTGATGGTATAATCTTTGTGATTTCATTTGATTTGCATTGTCTTATGTAATCTTCATATGTTATGGTGGATCTTTATTGATTGTTAGACTAGGGTTTTGTGGTTGAATTCATTTAGTCTTTCAATATTGTTGTTTCCACTTTTTACCATATACAACCGGTTACTGAAATACTTTGTTAAAAAGGTTAAAATTGATCTCACTGATAGAACAATGATTCACCCCCCTCCCCCCCCTCTCAGTATTCTTGGATTCCAATAATTGGTTTTAGAGCCTGGTACCTTGGAGTAAGTCTAACAACTTAAGGAAGATCCTGAATCTGAAATCCATGGAGATGAGTATGGAGGAACAACTTGAAGTAGCACTTGAAGACTATGATGCTGAAAGGATGAAGAACTTGAAGTTGCAAGATGAGTTGAACTTTGCAAAGGAATTCATTCTTATCCTACATGAGAGGCTATCATCTGCTCAAGCTAGAAGGAAGGAACTTTTACAAAATCAAGATGATGAAGAAAAGAATGCCCTTAAAGAACATTGTCAGAAAATGAGTCAGGAGAATAGTGTCATGAAAAATGAAATGCAAGCCCTAACTATGAGGATGTCCAAGGAGATCGAAGACCAAAAGAAGAATGCAGAAAATGGCAAATCTCTGAAAGACAGATATGAGGAATGCATTAGGACGTAACATGAGAATGATATGTTGAGAACTGAGCTGGTGCAATCCCAGAATAATGAGCAAGAGTTGGAAAGGTTCATAATAGTCCTAAGGGGAGATCTGGATACTATAAATGAATACAAAGACAAGTTTAAGGATAGTTCTACAAAGCTTGATGAGTTATTAAAGGATCAAAGGCATAAGGGAGACACTAGAGGTCTTGGATTTGAGAATGGAGAAAGCTCTGGTACTACAAATAAAGTTGAAGCAGTTGATCAGAAGGAGAATCCACCTGTAAACTGAAACCAGAAATCACTGGTAAGGCAACCCAATGCACATAAATTCAATGGTAGATGTTTTCTTTGCAATAAATTTGGTCATATGGAAAGACATTGCAGAAATAGAGAAAATTAGGATAATAATGTAGTTCTCGGTCAGTGTTCAAATTGTAAGAAGTATGGTCATAGGATAGAAGATTGTAGAATGAATGTGAAATGCCATGCATGTGGAAAGTTTGGACATATGGCTAATCAATGCAGGTCAAAGAATGATCAAGGATATAGTAAAGCAATTAAAAAAAATAATGTCACTTGCTATGCATGCAACAAAATAGGACATGTTGCTAAATTTTGCAAAAGCAAGAGCAATCTGGTAGAAAATGATGAGAAAGGAAAACATAAGGTTGATGATATCCAGAAGGAGCATGAAAATAAATGGGTTAGGAAATATGAAGATCAACTGGCAGAGACAAACAACTCAGTTACTCAACCGGAAGAGTAGAATGTTCCTACACCGACAAGAAACTCATCTGGTAACTAAGGCATTAGCCTTAGGGGAAGGAAAATTAATGATAGATCTTGTATTACTCTTGGTAGCATTCTGAAAGATGGTTTAAGATCTTGGAGAAGTGAGACTGAATTTTTTTCGGAACTGAGATTATGGATTTTGAATCCAGTATGATAGGCCGACACACATTTATGTCAATATGAAATTAGAGTTTTCATAGAATAAAAAGGAAATGTTGGTTCATTTCAGATCACACAACATTTAGAGCGAAGCAAAGTGAGTTTAAGAAAATTGAAGGAGATCAAGAGCATTTTCAAGAGAATTCTAGTGCATTTAGTGTAGATTTTCAAGAGCTTTCACTAGCGAAGGTTGTGAGGTATTTTATCAGTTTTTGTGCTCTCTTTTATTTGCAATGGCTTCTGGATCAGCTCCCACTCTGGTAGGTGTGGCTAACCCTGTTGTTTTTGACATCAAGGATTGCCTACACCCAGTTTTGAAGCAATGCCCTCAGATTGTGAAGGCAGGTGGTTCAGTCGGTGTGTTTTCTAGGGTTCTAGATGGAGTTTTGTATATTGAAGATGTCCATGCATATATCCACTGCACTCTGGAGGATTTAGGTTTTTCTAAAATCAAATCAATGTACATGAAAAATCTATTGGACATGAAGGGATCAATGAAACTGGAATTCCAAATTCTAAAAGATCAGGGTTTCACAAATATTTTGGAGATGTCAGAATTTGAAGATGAAATGATCCAATATGTGTTGAGCCATGTCCATGGGGAATTCATGTGGATAGACCTACCTTACAAAATCACCAAGGAGCCTATTCGTGCAATCAAAGATTTGCCCCAAACTGGTCAAACTCGCAGAAAAAAAGAAAAAATCTAACAATGAGGTGGAGAAGTTAACTGGTGCAACTTTTGGCAACCGGTCAATGAGGATAAGCATTATGAGAGACAAATTTGTTCAATTTGCAAGCATGAACATCGGTTACAAGGTAACCCAATCAAACTAATTGAACTCTATTTCTAGTTCATGCATTTACTATGCTCATACGATGGTCAAATAAAGTGATAGGTATGATCTCTATCAATGGATGTGTGAAGAGCTAATTTTAAACCTAGGGAAGATTAAGGGTATGAAGAAAGGTGTTTTCTAGTACGGTAACCTTGTTGTTTGCTTGATGATTTTCTTTTTGAATGAGTTACCAGGATCCGATAAAACACAATTGGCATTTGATATGTCGGTAGGGAAACGAATAAAAAATGCTATAAGAAGTTTGGGATAGGACAAGGAGAGAGACTCCATTTTATGGGGTTATTTCAAATCATTTCAGAAGACAATGAAGAAAATAGTAAGAGTGCCTAAACATATTGTTGATAAGTACTCTACAAAAATTTGCTTTATGGTGAAGAAGGATGAAACATTAATGGAGGCAGTGCAACCACGAAAGGTCTAGATAATTGAGATAGGATATGAGGTTGATGTTGAGATCTTGGACTTATATGCCAAGACTCTTATTGATGCCCCAGTTGATGAAGATGAGAAAACCTTTGGGACAATAAAGAAAAAGGAATCCAAAGTTCAGATAGGTTTTAGCATGAAGAGAAGGGATGGAAAAATCAAGAAGGTTGGGGAAGCTATGGAGAAAATGTCCTTTGAAATCAAACAGATCATTAGACTAGCAGAAGGGTCATCTCCGACATGAGTTTAGACTCCACTGACAGCAACAACTGGCAAGGGTGTATTGAAGAGAAAGAAACCAGAAACTTATATTGCCCCTTTCGTGTGTGTGAATTAGGGTACATGTAGCTGCAACACAAACACTCAATAGGTCATTACAAGCATGGTTAGAAAATTGAAATCAAATGAAAGATAAACCATGATAAAGCGACCTATCATCTCCTAAGAGATGCAAGTGTGGATTTTCTCTTAGATCTGGATAAGCAATCCTAGTCACTTAACTACACCTAGATGGAGGATTTAAAATGATATGATATGCAAGATAGATGAGATTGATTATGCTAGATTGATCCAAGAGTCTAATTAAGCTAATGATATGCATGATTAAGCTATGATGATGATGCAATTAAGCTAGAATAGAAATTGATTGTGCTATATGATTCAACAATTATGCTAGAATATGCTCAAATTAAACTAGATCTAATATGAAATTGCCTATAATAACAATGCTTAAATGATATGCTAGAATGGTAATGCTTATAGTAATAATGCCTAAATTGATATGAGATGGGATCCTTTGTGCTCCAAAATGGGGGATATTTATAGGAATTCCAAGGCCAAAGCTGAGGTGGCAAGAATCAATGGTTAAGATTGAATCTGAAGATATCAAGGGTCAAATTGGAGGAGGTTGGAGAAGAGGTTGGAGGGAGGGACACTTGTCATCTTTTTGGTGACAAGTATCAAGGAATCTTGCTCACAAGAGGGAAAGTGTCTAAGGGAGGAGACATGTGGCAAAAGTGCCATGTGAGAATATCCAACCCATAAGAGATTAGGATAAGGAGGTTAGGATGTCCAAGATTGGATAGGGTTAGTTAAACCCAGGATTAGGTGGAATTGGTTAGGTTAGGGAGTGGTTAGGTTAGGTGGTTAGAAGTTAGGAGACATGTGAGGAATTTGAATTTAAATATTCAAATAATAGAAAAAGGCTAATTAACTTTCAAAAAACTCATAAATTGATTTGTTTTAATTAATTAGGGGATTAGAAGAAAATATTTTAATGGGGGGATTAATCAATTTAGATTAATTAATCAAAGGGGACTATTTAAATGAACTTAATGAATAAATCCTTAGATTTATTGATAAGTAGATGAATGAGGAATTAATCAAATTGGTAGTGCATTCAATTAAATTGGAAAGGGGGATTAATTAAATAATTGATTATTTAATTAGTTATATTCAAACCATTTTTAAGTGTATACAACCCCTGTTGAATCCGGTTCTAATACTGATGTTGTGCCCCCAAAGATTCCCAAGACTTAAATCAGGATAAAGAGGAAGAAGCATGAGGAAGGAAAGAAACAGAAAGTAAAGGTCACCCCTCCGACAGCCCCAAAGAAAATTTTGAAGGAGAGGAAACCCATAGAGAAGAGGAAACCAGTTAAGGAGTCTACTTCTACTCTCGACAAGAAGAAGAAATCAGATATAGATATGGCTCTTGAATCCGGTAAGAGTATTGAAGTCATTCCTCCTATCTTAGTTACTGATTTGATTGATCAAATAACTAAAGATGGAATTTTGAGTAATATCTCACATTACTAAGTACATATGGATGATAAGGAACAAATGGAGATTGAGGAAGTAGTTTTGTTATACTTAGATATATATAAGAAAGCATTACTTGAGATTGAAAAACAAATACCGAGATATTTGTACAATAAGCTAGATTCTAGGAGATTGTCTGCAGTTGAAGAGGATAAATATATAAAGATGCGGGAGTTATTGACTATTTGTGGTGCTATAACTGATGAGGAGATGCAGCAGTGTCTGGAATATGCAAATAAAACAATTTTCTGGAGCAGACACTGGCATGTGAGTCTCATGGTAGTTAGAGTAAATGAAATAGTTAAGGAGACCCACGAGGCATGGGTAAAATTATTTATAGATAAACCTGATTTCTTTACTCCACCAGTATTCCCTCCTAAGTCTGGTATTCAAGACATCTCAGTTGATGGTAAGGGGAAAGGTATATTAGGTTTGGATTCTCCGATTTTGGAACAAAAACTAATAGAGGATATTCCTCTGGTAGTATCACCTATACATAATATAGAAAAATCGGTAGATAACATTGAAACTATGCATGCTAAGAAGGATACACTAGAACAAAACATTCCAGATGTAGAGGTTGTTGATGTGGATATAGACAATAAATAGGTTGATGATATTGAACCTCCAGCAACAAATGTACATATAGAAGAGGCTAAGGTTGAGCAAGTTACTGCACCAAGTGGCGAAGGCACCAATGCCAGTCAACAGGTTGGAGAGTCTAGTCATTCATTGTTAGCACCTAGCTCATCCAGTCAAGTTGATTTTGGATAGAATAATATTGAGCAACTGAGCAGTTTTAAATTGATGTTTGGTGTAGCTCAGAAGATAAGGAAGGAAGGATCAAAAGACAAGCAAGTCATTGAGCAGACCATTCTAGTTCTACAACATCTAGTTCCAGGATACACTAATCTGGTAGCTAGCCCCTCTGGTAAGCTTAAGAGTTTGACTGAACACATTGCAAAAGAGTTTCAAACTCTTCAATGGGTATCAAACCAGTAGTTAATATAGAGGTACAATACAGCTAGGAAGGTTACATGTGACAATATAATTGCATCAAACAAGGTCAAGATGATAGAGGAACAAACAAAGATTGATGAGGCTCTTAATCAGTGCAGTTGTATATATAGGCCTTGTACTAACACTAGTAAACTTACAGTTGACCTGGAGGTAAAAATAAAAGTGACAAAGGCCTTGTTGGAACATCTGGCTAACAATTTCAATGGTACTCAGTCATTGACTAGCACTATTGATGGTCAAATTTTGGCTACAGAATTTGAGATATCGGCCTTGGAGAAAGATATGGACAGATTAATTGGGTGAGCAAGGGAATTGAGAGGATTGATTAGTCCCCAGTTGAACATTTTGTTACTTCATAAGGAGGAAAGTATAGAATTGATGAATAAACCCACACCGACAAATCTAACTGAAGAAGAACTACATGCATACATTCTTAATGGGTTTGTATCTATTATGGGAACATTGAAAACTGGTTGGGATACTTAGGATTTTTTAAGGGTGCTTACCTGGATATATTCAAGTACATCTAGATCTGGTAAACACATTTTGATTTCATTCTTTCATTTATTTGCCCCAGCCTTTGTCATTGATGTCAAATGGGGAAAGGTTGTTGTGAAAAATGTAAAGGGACATAAAAAGTAATGTATAGCTTGGGAGGAGCAAGGTCAGTTTTAGTCATCATTTTTGGGAGGAATTGGGACAACACTTCTGTGATCCATTTTTCACATGAGTGTTGCCATCAATGCCAAAGGGGGAGATGGTTCGCAATTGACACTCATCTAGTTTATTTGTGTTGTCAATGATGGATACACACATCATTTTGGGCTAGAAACATAAGTGATACTCATTGATATTCATGATTCAGCAACCGACATTCAGGGAAACCAACAAACTAGGAACCGGTATATGAGGCCGACATAGGAGATTGATCCGACAGGTTTACACGGCAGCAATCAGTGGCATTGGTCATGAAGTTTAATGCATTTGTTTTTGTCTAGGCCGACATGTAAATAACTTGTAATATCTTTGTAAGCCAACATAAGGCATTTATGTTTGTGATTGGGAAGGGTATTTAAGTTAGTTCGATTAGGTTATTTTGAAGATATATATAGGGAGATATGGAATGTATAGTGATGTGATATTCTGTGAGCAATGTTATTCGACTAAATGCGAATATAATATTCTTTAGTCGGTCTTGGTTATTGGTTTAGAGGTTTGGGATGCGATGTAAGTTACCGGTAAAAGGAAGACACAGTGAAAACCGATATAGATAATGCTTGAACTGGAACTTGTCCAACGTTGTAGATGCATTCTCTAAGTTGAGAATTTTGTTTGTAACTCCATATTTGGTGATTGTAGTCAGTGCAGCTCCTTTTGTGATGAGAAGTGTGCTCTAGGTTGTTGGCCTTCCTGCATGTGCAAGCCCCTATTGTAATATTTATTCATTTGTCCAGTGCATAGATATTGTGGGTCACCAATCCCACGGTGGTTTTTCCACGTATAAATATCTGTTTATGGTGTATGCTCTTGTGGTTGCTTCACTTCTACTTAATGTTATATTCTTTTATGATTACCGGTTGCTGAAATACTTTATTAATAAGGTTAAAATTGATCTCACTAGGAGAACACTGATTCACCGCCCCCCCCCACTCAGTGTTTTTGGATTCCAACAAGAGCCACCTCAGTAATTGTAGTGTATATGGCATATATACTTGTGATGGAGAAAAGATCATTTGGCTTGTGTGAATTAATGAAAGAATTTTTGTTAGAAAATATCAAGATGACAAAAGAGAAGAATTATGCTTTCTAGTATGGGTCATTTCTTGTGAGTTTAGTCATGTACTATTTAGAATCCCTTCTAGTAAAATATAATGTTATTTGGGAATCTAGTGTGTTAATTGCAATAATTTTTTTTAGATATTCAAATAGTTTAGATAACAAAGAGGATATTTGCAATAATTATTTAAAATCATTTGTACATATGTGGAGAATTGGCCCGTTTCTATTTCTTTCTCTTCCATTTCTAGAGAATCATCTTCTGGAAAGAAGAAAAGGAGATAGTCTACTCCCCTTGGTGTTTTAGAGTCAAAGAAAAGCAAGATAGAAGAAGATGTGATAATCGATGATCTGAAATCCCCTGCATCCAGAGGAGTTTCAGAAGTGAATGAGTAGGAAGCTGGAAACACAGATGATGAGTCTAATATATTAAATTTGGTTGTCAGTGTAGATGAAATTCAAATGATTGGTGTGAAATGGCTAACCTTGGTTGAGTCAGATATAGTTGAGAGTATTTTAATGAAGAACTTGATCCAAAACAATATTAGTCCAAAAGATGTCAGTAATTTGCTTCTGGAATTATTAATTGAGATCTTGAAAGAAAGAATGTTTGATCAGTCAATTGAAGAAAAAGGCATGGATATGTAAAGTCTATTGAATGATGTGGTACTTCTTAAAAGAATTTGTCAAATTGCAAGAGGAATTGAGAGATTGTATATGCAATCCTAGCATAATCTATAGATATTGTATCTCTTGGCCAATAACAGCTATGAATCACAAAGGTAGAACTGATGCTATTGAAGTCAAACTAACAAATCTAGGTAAATATTCTAATTTTCTGAATGATAAGGATGGTGAGCAGAGGAAAAGTGTTAATTCTCTTTAGGCTGAGCTTCTTCTATTGCAAAGGGAGAAATAAGACTTTGTGAGCATGTTTTGGAAAGTTAAGGAGATTGTAGAAGCTAAGCTAGAACACTTTTTAGTTTTGCTTGAGAATGCAGTAGAGTATGAGCAGAATCCAGCTGCTCTAGATAGCTTTTTAAATTCTGTTGATTTGTTGGTTGAGTGTAGAAGCCTTTTAGTGAGTATCAAATTGGATATACATTCTAGGTAATTTCTTCTTCTAGAACTGAAGGAAAAGTAGAAGCTTATATTTTCAAAGAAGAGCAGCTGAAAGTTTCTTTGTGTAAGATTCACATTTTTTGTTGTATATATTTATTTTTTTCTTTATTTTTCACCAATGGCATCCTTTGTCCTTGATGTCAAAAAGGGGGAGAAAGGAAAAATTAATATGAGTTCAAGGATTATGGCTTTCAGGAATTGCATGAGTAAGGGGGAGCTGGTGCAGTCATATTTTGAATATGTTTTGCCATCAATGACAAAGGGGGATATTGTTAGACTTGTGTGAATAATGTTGTCATTGATGTCAAACCAATCATCTAGTTATGTACCTGACATTGTATGCATGCCCAAATATCAGTTTGAACATTATGGATGTTATGCCAAGTGTTGTGGTTATATATGTGTGTGTTTTGGTTATGTATGTGCAGTTCAGGTGTTATGGTTTTTGGTTAGAAGTTATTATACAACACGAACAACTTTGGATGATGACCTTTTGAGGTCCTTTTGAGTTCTCATTGTCCTCAGTATCCCTGTACTAGGAATTCTGGTTGATCTCAGTATCAATTATGTGTCCCAGTGTCAATAGTTAGAAACTTTGGTATCTATTAGAAGTATCTCTTTGAGTTTTGTGATTGTGGTTTCCTTGGTACATGTGGAGTTTGCATCTTGGAGATGTTGAGCTTAATCTTATGGTGATAGGTCCGCTCTCTTGGGTTCGGATGACCCTTGCCCTTTTTTTGGTAATCAAGGTATATGATCTGATAATCGAAAGTATGTAAAGGAATTGTGTAGAATTATTGTGAAGGCCGACATGAGCTTATTGATAATGTGTTGGGCTTGGTTGATACACTATTTTATATTTCTACCCTTTGGTATATATATATTTTCATGAATGATGAAGAAGACAAGTGAATTGATAAAGAGTGAGTGTGTGTGATATGTGGAAGATAGTTGGTAGTGAAAGAAGCAGTGTATGTGAGAGTTGCATACAACAAAGTTAATCAATAGTGCAGTGGTCCTTTATCAGACCTGGTGTGGAACAATGGTGCAGAGATCTCTAATTGGATCTTCTGTAAAGTCTGAGATTTGTAATATGAGCTTAACTTGTAACCGATCTCATGCATTTGGAGATGTAAACCTTCTCATTTCAACTCTTTCAATTGAAGTGAGAATTTCAATTGTTAGCAATTTCTTTTTGTATCTGCAGTGAGCAGTACGACAGTGAGCCATTTTTGTAATCTGGCAGTGAGCCACCCAGTAGTGAGCCACTTAATTATGAAAACAACTATAATTAGTTATATTTTCCTGAGAGTTAACACTTGTCATAGTTTTTCCCATTTTGGGTTTTCCACATACAAATTTTGATGTTCATCTCATGGTTGTGTTTGTCTTGTTTATTCTGCATTAATTGTTTTACTTTAGTCAAGTCTATTTGATATTTTGAGGATAGCTTTAATTGGTAAAAAGGTCTATTGTTTTAATTAAGTGGGAATACTGATTCAACCCCCCTCTCAATATTCTAGTGCTTTCAACCTGATCAACACTTTTTTATTTCAAAATTGGAAATGCATAATCCAAAAATAGTTTGTGCACTTCAAAAAGTGAAAATAACCACATACAGTTGCTCTAGAAACCAAAACAATCATAATGGTGGGAAATAATAGGACATATAGAATGGAAACCAGGGATAACTTTAAGAAACCACCCCCTGGGAAACTGTGTAAAATCCTGGTGAATTAGACATTTTTTTTGGGGGTGAATTTTCATATCGATGGTGAAAATTTTTTTTATAATGAGGAAAAAATTATTTTGTATTGGCGATTTTTTTTCAAGGGTACGAAAATGCCATAAATTTCTGGCGAATAATACCTTGTTCTATGGGGAAAATATTTATTGTGGGAGGTGAATAATGTTTGTTAAAAGGAACAAATATATAATTGTATGAGCAAAAAATTTTACTCTGAAGGAAAAATTATTTAATGTATTGGCGATTTTTATCCACCGCTTGAAAATTATTTAAATGTATTGGCAATTTTTTTCCACTGCTTGAAAATTATTTAATTTGTTTTGGTGAATATTTTGCTATTTATGGTACAATATATAATTCATTGGCGATTTCATGAATTCATTGCCAATTGCCAATAATGGACAAGGCACATCACATCACATCAGTACATCACATCACATAATACATTGAGTCCGGACTCTGCATGATGTATCAATAAGCGCAGCCTCTTTGACACATAAAGGGTGACACATACCTAAAATCTATCAATGATTTTAAATTGTTCGATGATCATAGATCAATGGCTGAAGTTTTATTTCGGCCCAATTTTCTGAAGAGAACATAGCTCACCAGAAAGTGCCCGGAATGGAATTGGATTCAATAGACACGTATCAAATGTCACGAATCATGATCAATAATTTCATTCATTTAATATATATCTATTCACTTACGGCAATCCACTCTGTCCCTACGACTTCCAATGTGATACTTGCCAATTTGGTACTAGTTCATAGCTATTTCCATTTTTGCACAATAGTGCATTTATGGGAAAGATTTGCAGAGATAAGAAAGATTTAAATTTTTTTATAGCAATTAATACTATTAAATAAGTAATTATTAAAATCAAGAGCTTCAACAATTTATATACGATCTCTGCTTCTTTCATCTTCAATTAGCCTTTGCTCATGGTATTTTAGGTTTATAGGCTCACTGCTCAGGTTGTTTAATTTGTTAATCTGTTTTCTCAAGATGGACACTCCCATCTGCTTGAGAAGTATTTCTATAGAGGACCAGAGGGCCTTTCTAGGCTCTGTTAGAGACCCAACCCTCCAATCAGTCTGCAAGGAGGTTGGGTCATTCACCAATGAGGCTGTGTGGATGGTGTTGGGCAGAGAATTTCTGCGAAATGAAAATAGGTATCGTGTTAACACTGACCTTACATCCTGCTTCTTAGCGTCTCTTCTGGACCTGGGAGGAGACAAGGTGGATATGTTGATGTTGTTGAGGAAGGTTTTTAAGGAAGACTTCCTCGGAGATGATATTACTCTTGTCGTTCTTATAGAAGTAGGGGTGGGGATCCTTTAGGCGAGTGATTTATCCAAGCTTCTCCTCCCTGACCAAACACTGCCAGTGGCCAGGCAACCGTTTCTCCTAAACCTGAATGCGGAGCAGCTGGTGCGTCATAGGAAATGGGCACGGATTGGCAGGGACTTCCTCCAAAAATGGTTCCTCTTGGACGACTTTCCAAACTACATGTGGATTGAAGAATTCTCTCAACTTATGCTGTCTGAAGAATTCTACATGGAAGGAGGGCCAGATTATTAGGGCAAAATTATAAACAATTCCACTACCTGTAGTTTTTTTTTTCCTATGTCCTTGAACCCTAACAGGCTGAGTGCCAGTGGCTCACTCATTTTGGCTTTTAAGTTTTTGAGGGACTCAAGTCTCTGACGGAAATATTGTAAATTTCAAAAGCATAAATATTAATGATAATTTTTCACATTCCAGTTTGTTTCACTTTGCCTCTTACAGTCTTATGGATATAAAAATGTTTTCTATAATTCTATTTCATTTTTATTAATTAATTTCTTTCAAATGCTTTTTGTATATGAGCTACGTTATTTCAATTATTTGTTAAACAATGGAAATAAATTTAATACCGTGATCTTTTTATGTAATGCTATTTAAAAAAAACATTCAATTCGTTCCATTAATTATTTGTACATTGATTATGGTTGATTATAATTTTATAAATATATACTATTACTATATAGTCATTCAAAATACAAAATTTCAAAAGTTGCAAGATACAAAAGTTTATCGGTCAAGGTTTTTTCATTCAATTAATTGAAAAGTTTCAAGATACAAAATTTGTCCACAGCTTATAGCAAGCAGACAAAAAAACTAGTTCATTGCTGATAGGCCACTCACTCAGTCTCACTATCCCCCTGGGTCACCTCCTCCCAATGCCTTCCCTCCTCAGAGGTCGATGCTTTGGCTTTCCCTTTTGCTGCTTCAACTTTCATTTTTGGAATGTAGTTTAAGAACCCGAAGTCGGGGTCGCCCTCCAAGCTTGCCAGTAGCTATATGGCACTTCCTTCTTCAGCCCTATCTCTCAATGCCCTACCAACCTCCATCCTTGCCACCACATGCAAAGCATTCAGGACTTCATCCACCCTCGTTAATTTAATAAAGAGTTTCATTGCTTCCCACCCCACTCGGGCTCGTTCACGACACTGGTATTTGATTTCATCCTCTGGGCCACGAATAAAAGGAAGCAATTCCTCCTGGTCATCCCCTTCCATAATTTGAATGCCAACTCCCAGCACCACCCACTCCAAGATTGAATCCAGGTTATTCAAAAACTCCCAATCAATCAATTTGACCAATGTGAGTTTTACCTTTTCCACCTCCAGTTTGAATTCACAGGCCCACGCCATAATCAGAGAGTAAACCTCCATGTTAGTTCGATACCGGTGACTGATATGTGCCACCTCCTCCACAAGCATCAATCGAGCTGTCACCCACAACTTCTCCTCCTTAAACCTGAATAGTCCTTGCATTAATTTATCAGATACTTTGCCCAAAAAGGGCACCAACTTCTTATCTATTTGAAGTGTGAAATTGGCCTCCATTGTCACCTGCAGTTTCAAAATCACTTCCTGCAAAAAATGTCTTACAGAAGGTACGATTCTATGAACTACAGATTTGTTCTGCAACTGCTTCAAAGCAAAAAGTGGTACATAGATCAAAAGGTAAAAAAATCTACCTATGTCTTAACTCTTATAGGTCAGGTAATGAATGTGCACGATAAGACATTAATGCCATGAGATCAAAAAAAAGATTTCCTGCCATCCTCCCCTTCCTCCTTTCGTGCAGCATGCCCCAGACAACTTCTTGTGCAACAATTAATCACCACCTTGGCATTTGTACTTTCCAAATTTGCTCGCCTTAACAGGTTGAGGACTGCAGTTGCATTTTTTTTTAAATTAATAGACTAAATTTATGTTGAAATTTTATATATATTTTGAAACTATTTTTGAAAATTATATATCGTAAACATATTTTCAAAGAATTTTGTTAAACTTTAAATTAATATTTTAGATTTAATATTGAATGTTTTCTTTTTAATATTAAACTTTTACCTTTCAAATTGCATCTCAAAATTTATATTTTTATTTAGTTATTTGTTTTATTCTAGAAACTAAGTTTCATGTTTTATACTATTTTTGAATTTAAATTTTTTACAAATAATATTAACATTATATTTAATAGTTATCTCAAACTATTGCCCGGAATTGAACATTTTAAATCTAATTAAATAGAATTAAGTGAAAGTCTATAGTCTATAGACTATAAATCTCTTTTTTGGGTGGAATTTTAAAATGATTAAGTAGACTTTAAAAACAAACCCGAAAAGTAACACGAGCATGGTGACGTGCTAGAAAAAATGGCAGAAGTTGTGGGACCGACTTCATCTTAAAATAGGTACCATCAACCGTTGGATGAACAAAGATCAACGACTAGGGTGGATTTTGGCCTAAATGTGGGAAGTGAACACCTTTCTGAGAACTTTTCCTGGAATTGGACATTTTAAATTTAATTAAATATAATTAAGTCTAAAAATCTCTTTTTTGGGCGGAATTTTAAAATGATTAAATAGACTAAAAATCAAACCAGAAAAGTGACACGAGTATGGTGACATGCCAGAAAAATGGCAGAAGTCATGGGACCCACTACATCTTAAAATAGGTACCATCGACCATTGGATGAACAAAGATCAACGGCTAGGGTGGATTTCGGCTTGAATGTGGGAAGTGAACACCTTTCTGAGAAATTCGCTTGGAATTGGATATTTTAAATGTAATTAAATATAATTAAGTTTATAAATCTTTTTTTCGAGCGGAGGACCGAAGGTTTAAAATGATTAAATAGACTAAAAATCAAACCCAAAAAGTGACACGATTATGGTGATGTGCCAGAAAAATGGCAGAAGTCATGGGACCCACTACATCTTAAAACAGGTACCATCAACCGTCGGATGAACAAAGATCAATGACTTAGGGTGGATTTCGGGGCGAATGTGGGAAGTGAACAGATTTCTGAGAACTTTGCCCGAAAAAGTGACACGAATATGGTGACGTGCCTGAAAACTGGCAGAAGTCATGGGACCCATGACAATTGACAATAGGTACCATCATCTGTTGGATGAGCAAAGATCAACGACTTAGGGTGGAATTGGGCCCGAATGTGGGAAGTGAAGACATTTGGTAGATCTTCGCCCGGAATTGAAACGTTTTAAATTTAATTAAATATAAGTAAGTCTATAAAGCACTTTTTCGGATGGAAGTTTAAAATTATTAAACAGACTTAAAAAATAGACTCGTAAAGTACAACAGGTACCTTGGTCCCTCATCCGTTGGATGAGCAAAGATCAATGGCTTAGGGTGGATTTCGGCCCTAATGTGGGAAGTGAACACGTTTGGGAGAACTTCGCCCAGAATTGAACGTATTACATTTAATGTCCCCAGAATTTATACTGAAGTAGTGAATGTTTTGTCCTTCGGCATCGAATAGTTATTAATAATAATTAATAAAATTACAACATGATTCTTAATGTCCTCAGAATTTATACTGAAGCAATGAATGTTTTGTCCTTCGGCATCGAATAGTTATTAATAGTATTTAATAAAATTACAACATGATTCTTGATATTTTTCCATTTAGGTTTTACTTTTCTACTTTTTAGAGTTTTCAAAATAAGAGACTCGTAAATCATAATCGTCTTTCATTTCTTGGACAAACCTGTAAATCGAGGGAGATTCAGGAATAGCTACTAGATTGAGGAATGCAAGTTTTAACAGAGACTGTCTGCGCCAATCTAGTGAAATAGAAATTCCAATTTCTGGGTAAAACCTAGAACACCTACATCCCACCTTTTTTGCTTTTGGTAATCCCATGGTCCAATTTGAGGGTTAGCATTTTCAGGTTTTTATCTAACATTATTTTGAATTATTAACAATAATAGTGATGGGGAAAACGGGAAGCAGTAGTTCAACAAGAAGCCAAGTGAAAAACAAAATGTACCTAACCGAACTAGTTAAAACACCAGGTTTCACTGATGAATACCATAATATTTATGAACCTGCTATCCATGGTGAAAAGTGTATCATAGATATTAGATATACATTGTCTAGTAAGGCGGCAGATGCATCCAGGGTAAAATTTACTATTTTCAACCCAATGTTACAACAAAAAATAAATAAAATCGCATCGTGGGATGTTGGATTGGGAAGCATGGTGTTACCTGAAGTATTCCCTTGCCTTGATTTTGTCATGGTCTACGCCAAAAATTATGATGAAGATAAAAAAGCAATTGTCAATAAAAATACAAAAGAGGAAATTCTATCCATAAACGAGGGAGAATTTGCTCGTTTGCTGAACCTAGGATTTGAAGCCCAAAATTCAAGCATCCAAATTGACCTTGAAAAGCTGGCAGGGAATTATGAGAGTCTTGATCCAAGTCACGGAGATTCATTTATCAAAGCTCTAATAAAGATTGGTACTGGTATTACATTGGATCAGAATCATAAGCCTCCTTATGATTCTAAAATTTTTGTTCCATGGGTTGGGGATACTATTTCCTTGATGTCGTTTTGCCTGGGATTGGAAAATGATAGGGAAGTGGGTGCAAGCCTTCTTGAAATGATTTATAATATCCATTGTGTAGGTCAGCTAGTAAGATATAATTTTATTGAGCACATTGTAAAATCCATGCAAAAACAATTACTAATGATCAAAAAAAGGTTCCTGTAAGACATTTAGGTTCTCATCCTACTTGTGCTATCTCCTTCTATCCAAGTATTGTATAATATTTGAGACCAACAAGCTTCAAATTGTGAGATATAAGATTGATGAGAAGACTAGGAAGAGAATAGAGTGTCCAATATATGATCAGACCCCAAAGATAAGGATGCATGATAATAGAAAGAACTACAACCATTTTGTAGACTTCTTTTTGGCACCAATGTATAATGAAATTACAAGCACTCCAATGCCTAGGTTGCTTGTGTCTTGTAGAGATTGCATTCAACTCGGAAGTCAAATAAAATTGGCTGACTGGTTCTTCATGGAAGAATTCATTGTGCTAAGGTTTTATGGATCGACAGTAAAACTATACAGACTTCCAATACATGTGACAGAGAGGGTATTTACATTAGAGTATGTAGGGCAATTGGATCACATAGATAGACACTTCCATGGTTAGCAAAAGAATAGCATTCACATTTGAGAGAAAAGCATTCATTGTGGCACATGATTTCTTGATAGTTTTTAACTTTGGTGATGAGGGTCTCTGGTAGTATGATCCAATCGGTGTAGTTCAAGCAAGGCTTAAGAAAAATGGGAACTCTTTAGTATTATGTCAACATGAAAGTAAACCATTGCTAGAAAAGCTTAGAAACAAGGACTCCTGGGATGAGGTTAAAAAATAGATGGAGAAAATTGCAGCTGACAATAACATTTCAACAGAAGATATTTCATCACAAACTATGGCATTGCAAATGCACACAAAGAGGACAACAGAGGAGGGCCAGGGCATCCAAAATAGGAGGTCCTACAATTTCTACCTAAAATCTACTAATCCATCTAAAAAATATATTCCCGAATCAATTTTGTACGAATGTAAAGAGAATTATTTCACTCAAACCAAAATAAATGATTTTTGGACTATGAGGAGGAATCTCGGTGAACCAAAGACAAGTGTAGAATTTGAGAGCATCAATGAGGATGCAGAGTTTAGCAAATTGTGGGATATGGACCATGGTAGGACTGAAGGTGATGACAATGAGCATGAGGTTACCGTTGAGCCCCCTCCAACAACTACTACAGTCTCAAAAATATCAGGTGGAGTCAGTGAGTCCATGAAAGAAAAATATAGCAAAGGGGCAAACCTTGTGGAAAAAATGGGTTTTGAAGGTGGTGGTCTAGGTGCCAGAGGAGATGGCATTTGGTATCCACTTCAGGTACAACTTCCATCACAGTCAAAATCAAAAGGTCCTTATAAACCAGTCATTGGACTTGATTCTTCAGATTCATCACGGATAGGTACTACTCATTACCCTCAGGGTCCACCTTCATTTGTTTTAGGTTCAAGTCCACAACCACCACCACATCATGGTATTCGCATTGGTGGTGAATCAAGTGCCACTGCCACTGGCAGGGAATCTGGGGATAGTATTCATATTATTGTTCAGTCAAGTGTCGTTGTGATTGGTGGGGTTGGCATGGGGTGTACTACTGACACTAGTTGTCTTGGTGTTGGACAAGGGCAACAACAAAATATCTCTCACAAGAGGCCACTAGAGGTAGATACTCAATCTCATACTATTGAGAATCCTATATCAAGTGCCACTGATACTACAAATCAATCATTTGCAGCTTCAGATCACACACCTCAAAAGACTATGAAAACTACACATGAAAGTGTCAGTGGGAGTGGGACAACATCAGGAACTATTGTTGGTAATCTTGTTCAAGCATTAGTTAAAACCACAGGAATAAGTGGAACTGGAGCCTATGGTATTCCCATGTCACCTTTCAAACATTCAATTGCTTCAGCAAGCCCAGATTTTCAATTTCGTGATTACTATGAAAAATATGAACACACAACAAAAGCAAATAAAGAAAAAAAGAAAGCATTTCATAGGAATTCTATGTCTGAAGTTGTAAATGAACAGCCTGCAAGGAACATGGTATTTCCAACATATGACCCATAGAAAGATATGATGGAGTTCATGGTTGTTATGCCCCTAGACACATCTAAAGATAAAAATCCACCACACAATCAGATAGATCCCTCTCAATTTCAAGTTAGCACCCTCTAAATGGATTTTTCCAAAGTACACAATGTGGACAAAATTAGTGTGTCAAAAAGGACTAACGAAGTGGTCTACACTTCACTGCTAAAGGTGGAGAGAGAAAAAAATAAACTGGAGAAACAAATAGAAAAGTTACAGGCAGACCTGGAAAACAAAAAATCAAGGAGGAAAGTAGCAGATAGCAAGTGCAATGATTTACAGAAAAGGATTAAAAATTTAGGCTTTGTAGTAGAAATTGCAGAGCAGGAGAAGAAGGATGCAGAATTGAAGGACCTGACTGATAAACTGGCTAAAAGCAGTAAAAAAATTGTTGAGAAAAAAGTCAGTTTTCAAAAATTATACAAAAGTTATGAGTCTGCTGCCACAGAAATGAGAAAGTTACAGGACCTATTGGATCATGGGAAGGAAAAAGAAAAACATTTGCAAGAGGAAGTAGAGGAAGAAAGAAAAAAATGCGCACAAATAAAAGAAGACCTACACAATGCAAATGATAAAATAAAAACTTTGGAGGATAGATTGAAAGATAATATGAAAAATACAATGAAGTATATACAAGAAAACATTTGGTGGCAAATAATGCAAAGTAGTGAGAAGTTGTGTGAATGGTTTCAATTGACTGAAAGTATGATACATTTTTTTATAAAAATCAAAGGGCACTATGAGAAGAGCACACATGTTTATTCAAAAGAGGAAATGGCAAAAAAAATTCTGAAAGTAGTGTACAGTTCCAGTGACAGCTACTTGGCATCCAAGGGAATTAAGAGCCACATTGATGCCATAGTTAAGACATCATCTATCATTCAAAAATGCTAGAAGCTAAGGGAAACATCAGAAGCTATGGACAGTTGTGGAAAAAAGATAGCAAAGCTGCAAGAAATGAAAAATAATTTGATTAAACTTTGTTTGTCTAAGCCTATTGACACATCAAATAAATTCATTGGAGAAGAAGCTTACAAAAAAATCATGGAGATAAAAATGAAGTCTAAATTAGACTTGCTTCCAAAGGACACAACTCCCAAAAGCTTTCTGGAATTCATCCAACCATTTACAACTCTTAATACGGTATTGGATGAAATAGTGATGTCAAGTAAATCTTATAAATATGGAATGTTGACAAAGTTGGAGTTGACTTTCCATACTTTACAGAATATTGACCTTCCATCAGATGAAGAGTGGAGCACCCTACAAAAACTGGCACAAAATTCTTAAGAATCATAATATGTATTGCACAATTTTCTTCTTTTATTCTTAATTTCAAGGTTTTATGTTTTTTCTGTTTGCTATTTTGCTAATCCAGCCTATGAATCTATGATGCACTCGCTAATGCTATTTTTCTAATCCAGCCTATGAATCTATTTTATGAATAGGAAAAAAACAACACTCGCTATTGCTATTTTGCTAATCTAGCCTATGAATCTATGATGCACAGTGCAAAACTTCAGGCAGTAAATTTGTATTCTCAAATTCTCCCTTGCTTAAACATTTATGCATTTCTCTATTTCTGATTAGTAGGTTTTAGGCACTGCTATTATCTATGTTTAATTTGTCATGGTGTGAATTAATATTTAATTTTGAACTCTGTTTTTTGAACAGGAGACATCAAACATGTAGCAGATGTTAAATTGCTAATACGGCCTATGATGGCCATATAAATATGTGTTGAGTTTGTGATTTTGATGTTCAGTCTTCACATGTTGCAAACTTGCAATTCAACCTGAAGTTGTTGTTGCTCCCTTGTTTCTATAAAAGGGAATTCAGGGTCATTTGCAATTTTGCAAAGTGTTCTACTTCTGAAACTTTGTATTCACTTTTGCATGGACATTGGAGAATCACACGAGTTGTTGTTGCTGTCTTGTTTTTATAAAAGGGAATTCAGGGTCATTTGCAAAGGGTTCTGAAACTTTGTATTCACTTTTGCAATTGGTATGGAGAATCACACATATTGGAATTTGGTGTATTACTATTGAATGAATTGTATCATTTGGCTATATTTTGAAAGAATTAATGAAAATCTAAGTTCTCGACATGTGTATTACTATTGAATGAATTGTATCATATGGTTCTGAAATGTATCACATAGATTTGAGACTCAAACATGTATAAATAAACAAAAAACATCTCTGTATCAATAAACACATTATGGTTTTTTTTTATTATGCTATTTTAAATCTCGAAATAGAAAGTTGAAAAATATAATTACAAATCAATATTAAATTCTAATTGAAAAAAGTAATATTCTTTTGTAATATGAATGATGAGATATAGTAATAAGATTAATAAATACCAATCTCTTACAGTTGCCATTCATCCTCATCAAATTTAGTGCTTTCTTGATTCCCTTCTGTGGTTTCTTCACTCTGAGTCTGAGTCTACATATCTTCACCAAACTAAATCTCAATGCTACCAGTAGCTCCAGTAGTCCCACTGGCACTTTGGTTTGAAGTGTTGCTCAAACCTCTTCTTTCACATTTGGACCTCCAAATTTGCAGTGCCCTATCATAAGGAAAAGTGTGGACATCATACCTAGATGTATAGAGCCTCAAACAACTTTCCAAATTTTTGTCTAGTTTGTTTCTTAGGTTTGATTTTAGGAACCCCAAAGCACTGAAAACTCTCTCATCTTCCATCGAACCCAATATCATGGTAAGACATAAATCAGAAAGCTTCACATATTCTGGCATTGAATCACGCAAGGATTTGTTCTCAGCTATATATTTCCAAACCCTTGTTACTGATCCCTCTTCGTGGGGTTATCCATTTTGGCATATTGTTCTTTCATAGTGTATGCAAAATGAGCTGATTGCTCTTGAAGATGAGTTTTGTCTAATATTCCATTTATAGTTACTCCATTAAATTCTCTGGCTATGCAAAATTGTTTTACCAAAGTCAGTAGCTTACTTCAAAAATCAGATGCACTGTTGAGGCTCCAATAATGAGGAAACACAATAGACATGGCTTCAAGTAGGTTGTCAGGAGGGAATCTGCTTCTAATTTGTGAGGAAAGATCATATGCAATTTTATTCACAGAAGTAGTTACAATCTCAACAATCTTGTCGAAATCTTCCTTTGTAACTCTTGCTAGTTTCTTCCTGGGGCGCTTTCCTAGTTCCTCGGGGTCGACTGTGGCATAGAAGGGCATTGGTATCACAACTCCCTGAACATTGGCACATACCTCCCCATCTACACCGATTTGTAAAAAGTTATCAGGATTGTTCAAATCTGTGAGTGTCCACCACTTAACAAATTTGTCATCAGATAGTGTTGGTTGATTTCGATAGAGATTGTCGAGGGTCAGGCATGTTATCTTACGCAGTGTAGCATATTCTGCAATATATAGAGCTCTTTTTTGGGCAGCCTTCATAATATTCCTCATTTCCTCTAGCATGGGCAAAAGAGCTGCTAAAGTTAAGAGTGTCTCTAAATTACTTAACCTACCAAGAAGTTTGGGAAATTTTGGTTGATCTGATTCATCGCGAGCTGTGTGAAATAGTCCAATCAAGGATGGATATTCTAAAAACACTCGATGCACTGGACCATCCAAAGAGATCCATCTGGTATCATTATCCTTGAGAAGCTTGTTCCCATTAGTTAATCCATCAGCAAAGTTTTGAAATTCCATAAATCGCTTGGGACTTTGACAGAAGTGTGAGTAGAGCTCTCTGATTAAAATTTCAATTTTTTTAACCAAAGTAAACTTGCTCACAATTCCAAAAGCTAGATTCATTCTATGAGCCATGCAGTGAATTGCAGTAATGTATGGTGCAAATGAAGTTTCAATCTTTGTACAAAGTCTGCTCCTTTGACCTTTCATTACTGAAGCTCCATTTGCTCCAACACAAACCAACTTTTTGGCTACCGTCATGTCATCCATACCTCCATATTCAATTAAACTTCTCTTTACTAGTTGAAATAAATTTTCCGCTGTCGCACTCTCCTTCATTTTAGCAACAGATAGTAGATGAGGTTGGCGGGTATGATTCTCTACATTATAAACATGCATGCATACCCATGAAGTATTGTCTACTGTGATAACTTCATCTACAGAAAATGCAATGAAGTTTGACTCTCTTATTTTTTCCTGTACATCTTCTTTTTCAACCTCAGCAAGACAACTTGCCCATTCCCATCCACTGTTTACTGACCAGTGTCTATTAGGATAGTTAGGAACTTTCAAAAAGTGTAATAAACCACTAATTGATGGGAAATCTGTCATAGCACACCCTCTACTCAAAATATGAAAAACAACGCTTAACTGAACAACTTTTCCCAATTGTTCTATTTGCATTGCTTTTCCAAAAACAGCTTCAATAGAACCTTTAACTTCAACAGGCTTTGTCTGTAATTTCTCATGAAAATAATACTCTTCGGCATTCCTCACATGCTTAAATTCATCCTTTGTTTTCCATCTTATCACTGATTTTTCAAACCCGTCTATTATTTGTTTTTCATAAACTTTACCCATATGCTTTTCTATGGTGTCAAATTTTAGCTGCAACCTAATTTCCTTTTTATGTTTCCAAGTGCAAATCTTACACCTGCATTCTATTGGAGGCTCACCTTCAATTGGATTCTCAACTGGTTCAATGAATGGATACTTTGATGCCCAATTAATTTGAAAATTCCTTACTGACATATCCCACTCCTAATCCTTTTGTGATTGTGGTTCACCCTTTTTTGATATGGCTTTTCTTTTCCCCTTCCATGCATTGTCATCAATGGCATTATCACCCAAGTTGATTATATCATTCTGGCTAACTTGGGTATCTACCAGATAATCTTCTTCAAGATCATCCTGATCTGAGATATCAGGTTCGCCGTCATCTTCAACATGCAGTGCAGGTGGCAAATTTTGTACTTGTACTTGTGATGATGTACCTTCCTGATTTTCACATCCAATGCCAAATTATGAAGATAACATTTTGCTTTTTGTTGGCGTCTCCTAGCCTTCCCCACATTCAGGTTTCCTACCCCTCTTCCTGTTCGACATCTCCAACGAAATAAAGGCTGCCAAAAAAATATAAATTTGTTTAAGAAGCAATAATAGGCTATAATGTATAATATACCACTTCAAAAATATGATCGCTCACCTTTAGGCTTTAGGTCACTAGCAGTCGCCAATACAGTCAACGACTCAACAACAATGATTTTCCTTGGTCTGAAACTTCACTATTGATCAGAATTCAAAGCCTAGAACCCACCAGATTGTGTTGAGATAGATTTGATCTTTGCATGTATTTATACAAATCCTTATATGGCAAATTCCATGGGAATTTTATATGGTATACAAATATTTGGCAAATCTCGTGTAACTATAACATGACTTATATAATTTTTGAGGTGATTATAGGTCGTCCAAATACAACTTATGTAATTTTTGAGGTGATTATAGGTCATCCAAATAATAGTTGAATACAATATAGTTGGTGAAAGTTGGGGTGAATGGAGACACGCATCAGCAAGATGTCAAGCGAATTGGGTCCCCCTGGCTAAAAAATCTTCGCATGCCTATAGGTGAATTAAGGTCATCTATTAAGGCAACCTCAAAGAGTGTAGGTGAAACAATTAAATTTGCTGTGTGTCCACCATATATTGTATTGGTGAAATCATCACATAGAAACATTTATCTACATAAAACATATGGCGATCAGGCCGTGACTTTGACGGAAATTGATAATGTTCTGGCGACATGGCCACCCCCAGACGATACAAAATATTCACCATTTCTGACATGGCCAACGTGAAAAATTCGCCATTGGCGAATTTTCACCACTAAAGTAAACTCTGAAGGAAACAATAAAAGATTAACCTAATATTTTAGTAAGATAAGCTTAAAGGGTCATATGTTAGCAATAGAATGGTCGGAAATACTAGAAAATATAGTAGGAGAATGATCAATATGTACATTTGAAATGAAGGTTTTAAATTTTTTTAACATAATTTACATTTGGAAAATAACCCTTAATGAAGAGCCTATGACATAAAATATGGGTATATATTGTGATGTACATATACTTGACCTTTTTATGCTAAAAACCCCCTCAAAATATTTTTTATAGGTAGTACATTGGAATGCCCTTGACAAGTTCACTTAATGGAATGGTATATGGTAAGAGTATAGGAGGCCCTGTGATGAGAATTTTTTAAAGAGTTTGTCTAATTAAAGTTTTTTGAAGTAAGTATAATGAGCACCATGATGGAGCCACACAATAGTTTCCTTTTTGAAGAGTTGTATGGTTTAGAATGATAATAATTAAATGAATTTGACTTTACTTTGATCTTTAGGAATCTTGTAATTTATTTTTGTAATTTCCTTTGTCTGTGGATGGGAAAGTAAGATACTTTAGTATTAATTTGAGTTCTCTTCCATTTATATTTGCATAAGGAAAGAATAGAAGACACTTCTATTCTTCAATATATAGAGCTCGAAGGGAAAAATAAGAAACGTTCAAATATTCAAATATTATATTCCTTCTAAAAATGCCCCCATTTAACCTTTTAGAAACAACTTATATCTACCTAAATCTAGGCATCCCATTGGGAGAATTACTTTTTAAAACATTTAACTGAGAAATATAAAATATAATTTCCACCATCTTAGAGAATTTAATCACAAAATTAAAAAAGAGAACACTTCATACTAAAGAGAAATCAAAATTGGAGCATATGCCAAGTGCCCAAAATGTAAAGATGTAGACATTCCTAAGATTTGATTTTTACAATTTGGTTAGCATTTCCACAATATGAATAAAGGGATAAGGTACATCAATATTCAATTACAATGTTCATCTCATAAAGAGAAACAATACAATACATGAGACCATAAATGTCAATTACATCAATAAATATGTACAATGATACTATGAAGTTTTCAGTTGCCTTAGACTCCTTTCCATATCCTACCATGAGATGAGGATATGATCTAGGTTCTTTTTCTACCTAATGATAAAGAATAATCTTCCTTAGAGTTTCTCTCAACTAGAAGAATACCCAACCCTGAACAAGGTACCTAGCAATCTAGAATTGATTGGTAGGATGGAATCTGGTACAACATGATACACGTAACATACTATTTCGCACACATAGAAAATGATATGCATCTAACATCATGATATGGCAAAGAGTAGAGAAAGAAAATTATTCACAAGATGATTTCAATAAGATTTTGCCATAGCATCATTTTAAGTTGACTATCGATAGACAGATCTAAGTGGAGATATACCCTTCTTTGTTTACCCATATTCAACACTCGTCCATATAACATTATTCTAAGTCATTCCAATGCAAAAAATAGTACCACTTAAAAAAAGAAAACTACCATCCCCAATAATCACTATTTCCCTAAGAATGTGGTTGTTTGTGACATTTGTTGTATAGGAAAATATTATTTTAGTTTATTAATACAATTTTATTGTAAATCAAACTTGTGCATAAGAACAATTTAATGGATTTACTATAATCAGTGGTTGATAAAAATGGCTCAAAAGAAACTCGTATAATTGGTTGACATAAACAATATCCATATACAAGTAATTTAGTTTTCAACAAAAAGAAAATTAAGCATAACATTATTTATTTCATAAATATTAATTGAGATTATATTCGCAAAAAAATAATTTGCATCTTGAGTACTAACTATCATAAGAAAATAAAAATGAATATAAACTTTATCTTATCTTCCTATTTTATGTATTCATATTTCTTATATATCAATAAAATTAAGAAAATAAGAAAATTATACTTGATACTACTATTTATTATGCCAAGAGGTTGTTGTAGATGTGATTGTTGTGGATGAGATGGTGTTGTTAAGTGGTTGTCATTGATGTCAACATATTGGTTGGATTGATGTCTCTATTGTTCTTGAAATTGGTGATCCCGAATGTGCGTTCCCAAAATCTTTGGTGTTCCAGAAGATGTGTTGGTGATCCAGATATTTCAGGTTATTGGATATGGATCTGATCATTGGTGTGTACTCTTATTCTTGTTTCTTTATGCAATGGTGTTTGGGTCCCGATTAAGTCTAAAATTTGTGTATGTGTAGCAGCTTCTAGTGTAGTGTGTATCATGATTTTTGGGTCTAGAATTTGTAATGATTGTGACATGTTGATCTAATCATTCATGTATATTGTAGTGTGGTCTACTACTCATTCCTTTCCACCACTGGAATGTTTAGTGTTGACCTATTTTAGATCTTTGTCTTGGCCGACTTGCAAGACTATGCTTCCTAGAAGACAGTATATATATGAGAGTGATCTTATTGTGTTAGATATAGAAAAAGTGTGACATTGTTTTGAAGATATGTGAGACTGAAAAGGAAAGATCTGACTATTGGTGATATGTGAGAGTGTGTTGGTATTGAGAGACTGGAAGCGGTCCGATTTGTGCATATTGCGTTTCAATGATGGATTATTTCCTTCTTTCTCTCTTTGTTCGACAGTAAGCCTTTTTCTGGACAGTGGTCCCACCTATAGTGAGAATTCTGGCAGTGAACCACCCTTTTGTAAAAATCACCATAACCAATGTCACCTTAATTGATGTTTTTTATTGAGAATTAACATTCTTCTTGGTTTTTCCCTTCTTGGGTTTTCCATGTCATATTTGGTGTTCATTGTGTGATTTGTTGTATGTTTTTGTTTTCATGCTATATCTATGTTAATTAATTTTGTTATTTTGGACCAGAAGGTGAAAAGAAGAAAAGTATTTATTTTAAGATCAACTGATTCACCCCTCCCTCTTAGTTGCTTGGATATTCAACAATTGGTATATGAGCTTTGGTTCCTTAGAGAAGAGCTTAACCACTAGAGGTAGATCCTAATCCGATGAAATATAAATTGACTATTCCTATCTTTGAAGGATCAGACTATAGTTTCTGAAAAGTGAAGATGAGAGGCTACTTTATCTCTGGGATACAATACATGGATAGCAGTGGATACTAAGTATGTTCAATCGGCAAATGATCTTACCACTCCTAATGAGATTCAATATTATAAAGAGAATGAAAAAGAAAGGTATGCTATCTTTAATTCTTTATCTAAGACTAAATTGACAAAGGTTATTTCATTGAATACTACTTATGAGGTTTGGGAAAAGTTGAGTGATAGCTATGAAGGAAATGACAAAGTGAAATTATCAAAGAAGCTAACGATTAAGTGCAAATATAAAAAATTGAAAATGGAAGGAGAGGACATAACTAGCTATTTCCAAAAGGTTGATAGTGAGGTAAATGAAATGAAAGAGCTTGGTGGCACCTTGTCTGATGAAGACATAAATAAGAAGATCTTGATGCCCCTATTGAAAATTTATAGTGGCAAGATCTCAGCTATTGAAGAAACCTATGATGCAAAGAAGTTCACTAGAGAGAAGCTATTTGGAACTCTATCAACATTTGAGATAAGGAAGTTTGGAAAATACAAGACTAAGAATGAATCTCCATTTAAAGTGTTTGAGGATGATCTAAAAGATGTAAGTTTATATGAGAGGGAAGTGAACCTTGTGAGGAAATTGAAAAGGCACTGAAAAATACGAAGGTATGTTACCCCTTAAATATTTTAGATGTGAAAAGATTGGTCATATTGCTACTAGGTGTCTGAAAAATAATTCAAGATAAAAATTTAGAGAAAATAAAGGAAAATTCAATAAGAGAGCCTATTATGACAAAGATGATGCTGGAATTTTAGATGATGAATCAGATTATGAAGATGGTGATTGTTTATTCTTGGTAGAAAGAGATTTTCCTAAGATTAATAACCCTAGGATTATTACTACTGCTTTACATGCTAGAAGAGATAGAAATGATTGGTTGATTGATAGTGGATGTTCAAATGATATGACTAGTGACAAAGGTAAGTTTGTGAAACTTGATAAGTATGATGGTGGTTCTGTTAGGTTCAAAGATGATCAGATAGCACAAATTGTGGGAATTGGTTCTATTTCTTTTGATGTAAAGCATAACACTAACAATGTTTACTATGTGAATGGTTTGCATCATAATATTTTGAGTGTTAGATAGATGTGTGAAAATGAATACAATGTTGTCTTTAAAGATGATGGTTGTGAGATTCGGAAAGGATCTAAAATCGTTATTGCAGCAAGGAAAAGGACTAGCAGAATATGTATCTTCTAGAAGGAGCTATGAATAATTGTTTTTTTATCTCAGATCAATGATAGTTGGCTCTGGCACTAGAGAATGTGTCATATCAATTTTGACAACCTAGTGAAGATTAGTTCATCAAGTGTAGTGAGAGATTTACCAAAGTTGACCAAACTAGATAACAAAATGTGCAAATAATGTCAAGTTAGAAAGCAAACAAGAGGAACTTATAGAGGAAAGGAGCATTCATCCACTAGATTGTTGGATTTAGTGTATATAGACCTATGTGGTCTGACTACAACAAGGACTATACAAGGTGAAAAGTATTTCATGTTATTGATTGATGATTACTCTAGAATGTCATGGGTTGCATTTTTGAGAGAGAAGTTGGAAGCATTAGAAAAATTCAAGATATTCAAGGCTAAAGTTGAAAATGAAGTTGATAGGAAGATTAAGTGTTTAAGGTCTGACAGAGGAGGGGAATTTACTTTTGATGAGTTCAACAATTTTTGTGAGAATCATGGTATTAAAAGATAGTTATTTTCCTTGAGAATGTTAGGGTTCCCAAAGATACTGAGAGGGGGGGGTGAATCAGTATCTAACCGGTTAATTTATTTTCTTAACTTATTAAATGAAAAGCATTCCAAAACTGTGTATCGATAAACCAAAATTAATGCAGTAAATAAGAACAACAACCACAAAATGAAAGACACACCATAACACAGTAATTTTAACGAGGAAACCTGGTGTGGGAAAAACGTCGGTGGGATTTGTGACCCACAATATTCTCTTACTGGCCAATAAGAGAATATTACTATTACAAAAGGGGCCTGCACATGCAGGAAGGCCAACTGCGTAAAGCTCACTATTTACATACAAAAGAGAAGTCTCGTTGACTTACAAAAGTGGATTATGAAAATCCAATGTCATGTACTGCTACAAAAGGGCATCTGCTATGCCAGGATCCAGTATCGATTTAAGCTCTGTAACTTCCAAAACCTTATTCCAAACTCTCCCTTAATGTCCGCACATAATATCCATCATATATACTATATATAAATGTTCTCTAAGATCTCATACTTATATATAAGCCTTATTACAATATGCCTTGTCGGCTTTCAAAAGATATTACAATTAATTACATTTTGCAATAAATAAAATCCTGTCGGCCAGGGTGTCGGTAATCAATCTTTGCCACTACTATTGCTGATGTCTGTACCTATGTCAGTTTCCGCTAGTGCCATAGGATTGTAAGGTTTCCATCAATGACAATACCTTCAATCACCTACAATTTCTCATTGGAGTGTGCATTTGCCAACAATCTCCCCCTTAGGCATTGATGGCAACACTCATGAGAAAAATCCAAAAAGTGTTGTCCAAAAAAGTGTCTTACCAAAACTATCAAAACTGTGTGCTTTGTGTACTCCCCCTAAGCTGATGATGTCTTCTGCTGATCATTTTTCTCATCTCCACTACTCCCCCTGTGGCATCAATGAAAAAGGTTGTCATTCAATGTCAATTGAGTGTGGTTCCTGCCTAGTTCCCTGTAATCTGTTTATTACAATCTGATAAATTTTTGCTAAGGCAACATTCAGACTGTTTTAAAATCTCTCACTATCTCTCAGTGTTGCTTCAGTTCTCAGAATTGTATCGGTGAGAGAGTGCATTTGCTCTTCCGATGTCTTAAGTCCTGGAACAAGAGCCTTATAAATCTCTTTTCTCAAAGAGATGAGGATATCTAGTTTAGGACTTAGTCTACACTTAAGTTCTTTTGCCTTAAAATTTGTCCTTTCCTTGTCTTTCTCAAGCTTTTCTATTTTCTCTTCAAATCTTGCAATTTCGTGTTCAATCACTGATATTGAGTCTGATGAACCTATCAAGTTGTTAGCAATATCATTTATTTCCTTCTGGGCTATGCCGATATCTTTATCTATGTCTTTTGTCAAAATGTCTATTTTACACAAGTCTCTATACAATTTCTTGAAGTCCAAAATTGCTTTACCTAATACCGGTAATAAGGTTTCCATATGTTCCTTATTATTCTTTACTATCTCCTCAAAGAATTTTTCCTTCTCCTTATTCATTTTCTCTCTGAAGGTGTCTTTATTTATCTAATCCAGTGTTATTAGGTTGTCGGTTATATACTTAGACAATGTGTCTAATTGGCTCAAAGAATCTTTATTTTCTATGTTACACTTTGGAGCTATCATCTTCAAAATTGGTAGTGTCATCTATAGCCTTATAAGCTTGTGCATTGCACTTTTATTTTCTTTATTGAATCTAATAGTACCTTTGTTACTTTTGTAGGCCTAAATTCAGTCATAGATGTTCTGGATGACTGTCCAACTATTTTTACAATTTGTAATCCGTCGATGGTTGTGATAGCTTTGCTTTCCTCTTTTTCTGGAGGATCTATTTGTGTTTGCATTTCCACTACCAAAGGCTTGGGCTTATCAGATGATGTCGGTGGTACTGTCTGTGAAGGAATATGTTGCTCTACCTATTTCTTAGTGTTTTCCTCAGTATGAACCTATTGCTCTACCTGTTTCTTAGTGTTTTCTTCAATATGAACCTGTTGCTCTACCTGTTTCTTAATGTTCTCTCCTGATGGTGTATTTGTTTGTGTCTCTGAAGATTTCACTATAGTGTCCATTGCCAGTTTTTCTTCATTTACCTCTGTGTTGTCTACTACCAGTGACTCAGTAGGTTTTTCAATTTCAGTAGTTGTCGGTGGCTCAGTAGATGCATCAGTATGCACATCTATGGTATCCACCTTTCTAGTGTCTAGGGGTTCATTTGTTCCTTTAGTTTGTTGTTGTTCCCCAATTCTAATGTTTTCAACTCTAATATTTCATGTTGGTGGCTTAGCTGCCACATCTCTCTTGTCATTTGTTTCCTTATCTACCACAATATTGACTTCCTATGTGTCAATGTTCATTGTAACACCCCAGAATTAGGATTTGTATCCTCATGTGGTGTTTCCATACTCCCTGTTGTCAGTTGTGTGTCAGCAGTTTGTACTGGTGGAGTATCAGAAGGAGGTGGGGGTAAGTTATCTATCACCTTTATGCTTGGAGGTCCACCTACCTTACCTTTCCCCTTATCCTTTTCTTTTTGGTAGACTCTGATAGTCTTTGGTCTTTTAGGCTCTTCTTGTTTCTCTTTTTCAACAAAAAATATATCCCACTGATCTGCAGTGTCTTTTGTTATTTCATTTACTCTTCCTGCGATTAGTGCAACATGTCGGTGACCAGTTGAAAATACTATCTGGTTAGCCTCACTGATTAATTCATCTATCTCTTGAATGGAGTTCACTAGGTGAACTGCAAGTAGTTTTTCTATTTTTATCTTTTTGTCTGATTCCACAATAGCTACCCTTCTAGCTTCTAATCTTCTGTACAAGTCATTGGGTATCTCATCCACAATTTCCATCAGAAATTTCTTATAGATGTCTAAGTGTAAGATTACACTATTTTCTATGCTTTCTTTTTCATCATCTAATAGTGTGTTATACAACTTACTAGTGTTTTTCAATTTCCCATCCTTAGTTATCTCATCCAGAAGTTTGTCCAAAGGTGGAATAACCTATTTTTCTTTCCTTTTCTTTGGTGTCAACTTCCTTGCCGGAGTCCTAACTGCCTATTGTTTTTGTCTTGTTCTTTTCGGGTGTAGGTGAGGGTACTGGTGAGGGTTTTGTTTTTCTTTCTACCCTTTTGAACTCAACTGGTATCTCATTGTCTGAGGAAGTAGCAACCGGTGAGAGATGTGTCTCTGGTTGTAGTCCTTCCAATTCACTCTCCTTAATAATAGTTTTTCTCAATACATCTTCTTTTATTGCTTTTGCCTGCCTTGAACCTCTCCTAACTATCTACTCAGTTTTCTTAACTCTTTTCTAAGATTGAATGCCACTTTTGATTGTTTTAGCATTTCCAAATACTTTTTCTGTCGGTTCCTTAGGGGCTTCTAAGAGGGCTTTTGCATAGGTTTCAACTATGTTGTCATCTGCCTCATATCCCATCTTTGTAACCCAAACAATTCTAGGGATAACTGCCTCCATCCAAATTTCATCTTTCTTGATCACAAAGCATATATCCTTTTGATACTTATCAACAATTGCTTGAGATGGCCTTATTCTTGTATTCATCTTTGCTTTCAAGGTTTGAAAATGTTCATTTATATTTTTCTCTCTATCATCTCCCATGTTGTTCAGTAGATCAAGAAGTTGTTTTCCTATTGAGATATCAAAACCAAAGTCTTTCCTACCAATACCGGGAACTTGCTTGGTAATGTACATCATTAAACATACAAGCAGGTTGCCAAATCTGAAAGTTCCTTTCTTATCACCTTTGATTTTCTTCAAATTGTCTATCAATTCATCTTTTAGCCACTCACATACATCAATCATAGCATTGTTATTCACCATGTCATATGCACTTTTGATACATAAGCTGGAAACAAAGTTTAGTCTGTTTGCATGTGTAGCCTTATAACCAAGAATCATACGAACAAATCTAACATTGATGTCCTTCACATCATTGACTCTTAGGGATCTTTTATCAAATTTTGCGCTGGTTAGGGTCATCACAGTGTCATTTGGAACCTTTTTGGTTTTATCAGGCCTGCTACCAGTGGAAGATAAGCCTGTCACTGCTCTAACTAATTCTTTAGTAATCTTATGGATGGAATCCAACCAAAAGAACTCTCCATGAACTCTGCTCAAGACTATCCTTATCAAATCCTTAGGAAAATCAGGGATACTAAGAATGTCCACAAAGCCTAGGGTTTCCAAAATCTTGTGTTCCAGTTTAATATTTCCATGTTCATCACAAATAATAGTCCTATACATGTTTATTATTTCTTCAGTTCCTAGTTCCTCAATATGACAATGTATATACATTCTAGGATCTTCTGCATAAACTACTCCCTTAGGTATTTTTGAAAATGCTCCTAGGGTATCATCTTTCTTCGCAATTTTGGGAATAAGTTTGAACACGGGTCTAGGGCACTTAATAAAATCAATCACTATAGGGTTTGCAATGAATTCAGGTGCAGAAGAAGAAGCCATAGTTATAAATACCTTAATATGCCTTTAGGATGATTTGCTTCACTTTTCGCTATGGATGCCTTCGCTCGGGAATTTTGCGCTCTCTAGAGATTTGAATGCTCAGTGAATGAAAAAGAGTCAAAACACTTGCTTTATAATGTTATTTCTTTCAACTGCCACATTTAATGCCTGTCGATTAAGTCAAAACTTAACTTGTCTGTCAGTAAAGAAGTAATCCAATTTCTCACCATCAACCGAGGGTAAACTAGCATGTTTTTCAATTTGTTTCTATACCCCCAAAGGATTATTTCTTAGCTAGATGAAGAATCTCCTATCGATGGAATGATACTATGTTCTACCGGTGAAGGAATAGCTTCACTAACATTCATGTCAGACTTTTTATTCCATTGTTTTGAACCTTCAACGTTCTCTTTACCTTTCAAATTGGGTCCTTTGTTATTTGTCGGTGATGTCTTACTTCTACAAAAATTTGCAATATGTCCAATCTTGTTACAAGCATAACAAGTCACATTGTTTTTCTGAATAGCTTTCCCATACCCTATGCTAGTATGTGTTTTGCATTGATTAGATAAGTGTCCAAATCTTCCACAAATATAACATCTTACATTCATTTTGCATTTTTCTGAGTAATGTCCAATTTTATTGCATTTAGAGCATTGACCAGTGGGTGCATTATTATTCTGATAGTTTCTAGATCTATAGTGATTTTCTCTATGACCACACTTGTTACAGTTAAAGCATTTTCCATTGAATTTATAAGCATTAGGTTGTCTTACCGATTTGTTGTGATCATATTTGTTTGCAGTGCAGGAGCTTTCACCAACTTCAAAGCCAAGGCCATTTGTATCTCCATTAGGTTTCTGATTCTTCAGCATGTCATCAAGTTCTTCTGAACTTTTCTTGAATTTCTCCTTGTGTTGATTTGTAGTAGCCAATTCATTTTCCAAGAAATCTTCCTGTCTCATGAGTTCAGTTTTATCATGTTCCAAGTGTATCATATCTATTTTTAGCATATCATTCTCATGACTAAGTCTTATATTTTCATTTGCAGCATCGTTGATTCTTCTAGCCAAATCATCTTCATTCTCCTTTCTATCTTCAATGTCTTTACAAAATCTCATGGTCATATCTTTCATCTCATTCTTCATTTTACTGTTTTCTTGTCTCAGTTTGTTCACAAGGTCATTAAGAGTTTCTTTCTCATCATCATCACTCTGCATCTTCTTAGAAAGTTCTCTTCTTTTGTTCCTAGCAATAGTGATATTTTTCTGAAGTCCTTGAATGATTTCCTATGCAGTCTTCAGACCATCTTCAAGTTTGATATTCTTGACTTTTTCTACATCATAATCTGCAAGAGATGTTTCTAGTTGCTTTCTCAGATTATCCATTTGTACTGGTGTCAGAATCTTCCTCAAGTTGTTAGGCTTTTGAAAATAGAGAACTAGGCTCTGATACCAATTGTTAGGGTTCCCAAAGATACTGAGAGGGGGGGTGAATCAGTATCTAACCGGTTAATTTATTTTCTTAACTTATTAAATGAAAAGCATTCCAAAACTGTGTACCGGTAAACCAAAATTAATGTAGTAAATAAGAACAACAACCACAACATGAAAGACACACCATAACACAATAATTTTAATGAGGAAATTCAGTGTGGGAAAAACCTTGGTGGTATTTGTGATCCATAATATTCACTTACTGGCCAATAAGAGAATATTACTGTTACAAAAGGGGCCTACACATGCAGGAAGGCCAACTGCCTAAAGCTCACTGTTTACATACAAAAGAGAAGTCTCACTGACTTACAAAAGTGGATTATGAAAATCCAATGTCATGTACTGCTACAAAAGGCCATCTGTTATGCCAAATCTAGTACCAGTTTAAGCTCTGCAACTTCCAAAACCTTATTCCAAACTCTCCCTTAATGTTCACACATAATATCCATCATATATCCTATATACAAATGTTCTCTAAGATCTCATACTTATATACAAGCCTTATTACAATATGCCTTGTCGGCTTTCAAAAAGATATTACAATTAATTACATTTTGCAATAAATAAAATCTTGTTGGCCAGGGTGTCGGTAATCAATCTTTGTCGCTGCCGCTATCGGTGTCTGTGCTTGTGCCAGTGTCTACCAGTACCATAGGATTGTAAGGTTTCCATCAATGACAATACCTTCAATCACCTACAATTTCTCATTGGAGTGTGCATTTTCTAGTAGAGAACACCTCAATAGAATGGTGTAGTAGAAAGCATCTAGAACAATAATCAAAGGAGCAAAAAAACCCAGAAATCTATTGGAGAGAAGAAATTCATATGGCAGTCTACACCCTTAATAGAATTCTATACCAAAAGAAAGATGGAAAGACATCTTATGAGCTATGGCATGATAGAACTCTAATAGTGAGATATTTCAAAGTATTTGGAAGCAAGTGCTACATCCAGAGAGATGAGGATAATCTTAGAAATTTTGGTAGTAGAGTTGATGAAGGCATATTTCTAGGTTATTTTACCAGGAGCAAGACATATTAGTGTTACAAAAAAGACTAAACAAGATTCTTGAAAGTGCAAATGTGAAGGTTGATGAAGACACTTCTAAAGTGTCTGACAAATTGGCAAGATATGAATCTAGTGAACTAAATGACAGAAAAAGAGAAGAGAAGATATAAGAAGAAAAGGAAAATCGGGAATCTCTAACATATATATCTAAGACCCCAAGATATGTTCAAAAGAATCACTTAGTGGATCAAATTATTGGAGACAAGAACAAAGGTATCATCACAAGAAGAAAAGAAACTCAAGGACGGGTTTTGTTATGTTTACTTTCAAAGACTAAACCAAAAAATAGTAGAAGAAGCTTGCAATGATTAGAATTGGATGAAGACAATGAAAGAAGAACTGGATTAGATTGAGAAGATTCAGACATGGGAATTAGTTAATATATGGGAAGACAATAATGTGATTGGAATTAAGTGGGTATTCTGGAACAAGTTGGATGAAGATGGAAAGGTTGTGAGAAATAAAGAAAGGTTGGCTTGCAAAGGTTATAATTAGATTGAAGGTATTGATTTTGATGAGATATATGCTCCAGTTTCTAGGATGGAAGCAATTGGGATGTTTTTGGCTTTTGGAGCTTTTAAGGATTTCAAAGTCTACCAGATGGATGTGAAATCAACATTTTTGAATGGGGAACTAAAAGAGGAATTTTATATTGAACAACTAGAAGGATTAAAATTGAAAGATGATGCAAACATTGTTTGCAAATAGAAGAAGGCCCTACATGGACTGAAACAAGCCCCTAGAGCTTGGTATGGAAAGCTAGATAAGTACTTGACTGATCAAGGATTTTAGAAGGGTTCAGTTGACAACATTTTATATTTCAAAACAAATTCAAGTAAAATCCTAATTTTTGTGGTGTAAGTTGATGATATAATTTTTGGAGGAAATGAAGGCATGTGTAGGAAATTTGCTAATGAGATGTAGAAGGAATTTGAGATGTCCATGATTGGTGAATTAAATTTCTTCCTTGGTTTGCATGTTAATTAGAATACATCAAATAATTGTTGAAAAAGTTTGGGTTAGACAACACCAAACCAGTGTGTACACCTATGACCACCAGATGCAAGTTGCCAAAGGATGATAAGTCTCCTAAAGTAGATGCAAGTCAATATAGATCAATGATTAGAGGACTGTTATATTTGATTGCTACCAGACTGGATATCATGTATGCAGTTTGTTTTGCAGCTAGATTTCAACAAGAACCGAAAGAGTCTCATGTTGTGGCAATGAAAAGAATCTTCAGATATATAAAAGGAATAGAGGAATTTGGTTTGTGGTACCCTAGAAGTTTAGATTTTTCTCTGACAACTTATACTAATGTAGATTGGGTCAAAAGTGTTGATGATAAGAAAAGTACAAGCAGTGGAGCATTCTTTCTAAGCTCTTGGTCAGTAGCTTGGTAAAGTAAGAAGCAAGATTCTATCTCTTTATCTATAGCTAAAGAAGAATAAATTGGTGCATCTTCATGTTGCACACAAATTATATGGATGAAGAAGAATTTGAAGGAGATTGGTGTAACATTCAATGAACCTATCTCTATTATGTGTGATAACACTAGTACAATAAATATTTCTAAGAATGTACTACAACATTCTAGAACAAAGCATATATCCATTCAATATCACTTCTTGAGGGGAAAGGTGTTGGATAATGAGGTAAAGCTTAAGTATGTACCTACAAAGGAGCATATTGCAGATATCTTCACAAAGGCATTGTGTAAAGATGCTTATGAGTATCTCTAATAGAAGTTAGGGGTATTACCCCTTTCCAGTTTGAACTAATGTGCATTGGTCTAGTGAGCAAATTGCATAATTTTATCTAGACTGATGCTTGGGTGCTTCCTCTTAGGAGGAGTAGGAGTGAGTTTCATAGGGGGAGTTATGCCTACCTTGTTAGACACAATGCACCACTAAGAGGGGGGTGAATCATTGGTTCTCAAACTTTTCCCTTAAACTACCTCTATGAAAGTATACCGATTAACAGTTCTAGCTAAATGCAAACTTACTAGTTAGTGAGGAAACTAAACACAAATGCATTCACACAAAGGGACATCACATAACACCAACATGTATGAGGAAAACTCAAGATGGGAAAAACCTTGGTGAGCAATGTTGCTAAAGTCTACTGCTCCAATACAGCCTCACAGTGAATTTGTGTTACAATGTTTAGGGCACCAACCTAAGGAGATACAACCCTTGATTTAGGGAACCAACCCCTAACCTATTTATGGGATACAACCCAAAGGAGCTACAACCCTTGCACTGAGCTACAACTCAGTGAATACCATGATAGAATCAAATACAAAAGTAGTTAATCTGTTACAAGTGAATCTTGTAACCATTTCATATACCTTACTCTATCGGTGAGACACCTTCTCTTCTACACTGGTACACATCTCTCTTTGTCATTGTTTCTTTACTGGTTCACCTCTCTCTCTATTGGTTCTCACTTCTTTCAGTTGCTCTACTGCTCTCCACTGGTACTACACTCAGTCGGTTCTATGCCCGCCTTCTCTGTAGTTACCTTTTCTTCTTCTCTATCGGTATGGACAATACTGGTTTTGCACTTCTACCGGTTGAACACTTCAACCTGGCTCTCCCTCACACTTAGTCTCTTCTCTATCTCCTTGATGAGCACTTGACTAATTTTCCCTCACATGCAACACTCAATCACTTTGTGGGAGCCCTATCTTCTTCTCTTCAGCAATAACCTTCAATGATTTTGGCTTCCTTATTTATAACCTGGTTTTCCCGCCAAAATCCAATTCAAAATCATGGGCAGTTAGGGTTTCCTCAAAAACCTTGAGGTAAACCAAATCCAATTAGATCCTATCCGATGTGATTGCCCAGACAGCTATTTGCTCATCACCGCCATTGATGTGCCTTCCAATACAAGTTTTCCAAATATAGAAAACTCGGCCCTGTATCTTGCCCTGCATCTGTCAAAACACCATTAATACCTTTGTTGTTTCCTTCTCAAGGTCTTCTCACAAACTATTTTTCTTGCTTCAGTCCAAGAACCAACAACTCCCTGATTTTTCTCTATCATTCATTCTTCCTTGAGCTGCATACCTCTAATCTGATCCACAAATCACAGGATCCATATTAAGTGCACACCTGTAGAAACACCTATCTCTACATGAAACTCTACCAACCTATACATTCTTGCCACATCATCTCTTTGTGGCATCCACCTCAGCATCCACCTCAACAAGGTCATTTGTGTTAGTATGAATTGGATCACCAACTAACTCCACTACTATGTTCATCTATCGGTATACTAACCCTATCGGTATCTCACATTCTATCAGTTAGCTCCTCATGTCTTTTCTTTGTTGAGTTGTTGGTGGTACACCTTAACTAGTCGCCAGACATGTCCATCCATAGCATGCTCATTCTCATCAGGTGGGAAGTTTTTTGCATCTACACCTTGTCCATATTACTGGTGGACTTACATACCGATAAACACTCTTGATGACACCATGTCATCAACCTTCAATAGACTCCATCTTCAATCCGGCCATTTTCCTCTGTCTATATCTTCTCATCCTTGCCTTCTTCTTGATTAGCTTAGACTATATCTCAACCGGTTTGTCAAACTAACAAACCCATCACTCTTCATCTCCATCGGTATCCCAACATGCGTTCTTCCAGTCTAGTGCATAACCCTGATTTCATGTACTCAATGCATTCATTTGTTTCATCGGTAGATCCAGTGTGAACCTTCAAACACTTGCCTTTACCTCTTCTTCCTTATCTTGCAGAACTATAATGCACATTATGCATAATAGGAGATAAGTTCCACTTACCGGTGGAGTGACTCCTTGTCATCTGCATCCTACAATGCACTCATGTGACTTCCCTATTTGTGTAGCACATCTTCAAATAGGCACATGTGATCTGGTGTGGGCATATTCACTATCAGTCATCTCTTCACATGGTGACTGCATCTTCATCTGGTGGGAGTCCTGCTAATCTACAACCACACAACATACCGATGACCTATTCATCCTTCTCCTCCTATATTGATGTGATTTAGGTAATATTCTACCTTTTCATCACAAACAACAACTCAAGCAACTTGCCCATCCTTCTTGTACACTGGTCATAATCTTGCCAGTTGACAACCACACACTTGGTTGATTTGTCTTGTCCATGTCAACACACCACTTACCAGGTGAAATCCTTTCCTTACCGGTGATACACTATACCGGTAACCTTTCCCTTTCATTCACACAAGTCAGGCACTAACTTGTGTATTGGTGACACTAGTGGTCATTGCTCTGAATGACATTCTCTTCTTTACCTTATCAGTGTTCTGCAACACAAGGTGATATCAAAGATATCTCATTCTGTACTCCTTCATGATAGTGTTGCACATACATCTCTCATACTAGTTGACATCAACAAAAACACAATGCCAACATGCCTTTGTCATTGTTATCAAAGGGGGAGAGATATTTAGAGTTTTAGTGAGTTTCAGGTTATTTAGGTGTAGAGATTGTTTTGTATTTGTTGTTGATGGATGTTTCCATCAATGAAAAAGGGGCAAATTGTTGCAGATGTAATTGTAGACGTCTAAAAATGGTCAACGCTTGTGGAGTCATACTTTAACATTTGCGCATTGCCTTATTTTAGGGTTCTTGCATCGCATTAACATTTCTTCTATGTTGCGCACTTGGTCTTTATCATTTGCGAGCATCGAGTCCTTCTTCTGTATTCCTCATTTTTATCACTTTCGAATTAGGTCTTGTAGATAGCAATCTTCAGTCATGATTTTGGTTAGTCTTATCCTATCGCATCATGGTATGTGCTCATTTATCATCATTTTGGACATCGTCAATCCTAATCGATGATAGAATTAGGGTTTTGTCCTTGTCAATCTCATCATTTTGTGATTGATTCATCATCGATCCTTGTCCTTGTCAATCTCATCATTTTGTGATCGATTCATCATCGATCCTTGTCCTTGTCAATCTTGTCATTTTGTGATCGATTCGTCATCAATCCTTGTCCTTGTCAATCTTGTCATTTTGCGATCGATTCATCATCAATCCTTGTTCTTTTCAATCATGTCAATTTGGATCGATTAGTCATTGTTCCTTGTCAATTGGTGCCTATCAATTTGATCTCCTTGTCAATCTTGGTCAATTTGTCATTGATTTTTGTCAACCAATCTCAATCATTTATCAACATTGGTCCTTTGTCAATCAGAATCATGATCGAACCTACATTAATTTCTTATTGTCTTGACCTAATTCCTTGTCCAGGTTTTATGATTTGGTCATTTAATCCTTTTCTTCTTCTTTGTGGGTTAAATAAATCTATTTATTTAGTCCTAGGTCTCTTTCATGAATTAATTAATGGATGAAAACCTATTAATTAATTCACCTAATTTCGATTTCTCCTATTTTCTTTAATTTTTCTAATTTTTTCCTCTAAATTCATTACCTCATTTTCTCCTATGTTTATGCTTCCATTTGTTGCAATCATGGAGGCTATTTTCTCTCTTCCCTTTTGTCATGGGAATGGCATTTCAATCTTGTCATAATTTGTCATAATTTGTAATTCTTGATTTGAATTTCCTTTCAAATCTCTTCATGCTAATCTTGTCCTCTCTCCAATTTGTCTATAAATTGGATGATTTTCTTCAATCAATCAATCAATCACATTTTCGAGTAACCTTATACTACAAATTTTATCAACAACTTGCTTTCCACTTGCATTTTTGTACTTGTAGGTGAGATCCACATCAAATTTGAAGGTGAAAGAAGAACAATGGAGGAACAATGAAGGAGATACATGCTTTGGTTTGCATTTTATTTCATCTTCATGCCTTTATTGAATGTATTAGGATTTCTTATCATTGCAATCTAGTTTTTGTGGTTGAGCTAGTTTAATATTGCTTTGATGCATTCCATTTTCCTAGTTACATTTTCTGGTGAACTAACCCCTTAACCATGTTTTGAGTGCTTTTGAGCTGTTTGCTTTGGTGAAAAAACTCAAGAAACAGGGTGACTCAGAGCTTTCTGGACACTTTTGTGCCTGTGTTGATGGGATCTACGCCTATGTAGATGGGTTTTGCGCCTCTGTTGAGGCATTCTACACCTGTGTCAGGCCAGACATAGAGGTGAAATCAGTTGTTTTTACTTGCAAAATTTGTTTGTTTTCATTCTAATTTCTGCATTCTGATTTTTCTTTGGTGCTAATTCTCTGTGCAGCATCTTGGCGTTACATGTGACAAAGACTAAAAATTCAACTACTAACAAATCTTATGCAGGACACGGTCAAAGACTCTCCTTAAAACATCTTGCTTGCGATTTTTAAAGTAGTTGCACATTTCATTTCTTAAAGGTTAATGAACACCATGCATGCTTTGTCTGTTTTTAATTTGATTACATGTTTTAACCCTTAGAACTGGGCCTACCTCCCGATTTGCCTGACACTTCGCATAGGCATTGGTGAGAGGGAATGACCCAATGTGGTGATGGGCTAAAGCCAATCTCTTCCGAACCACTCTAAATAACTATGGATGCAATGAAAGTTGTAGACAACGGGTGCTGGAATGGTATTGCGATGATTTATTCACCGGATCAATACCCACCCGAATGAATGCCCTTACTAGAATCTCTTGTTTTTAGATGCCAAAATCCTTCTATTTGTTGGCTCAGGCATTGTGATACGTGCATGCCGAAGACACCTCTCATGTACTCCTCAATTAGAGATAGCAAGTTCTTGGGAAGTGATGCCCCTTGAACTCAAAGATTGGTATGCCCAAGAAGTGAGTGCACTGTAAGGGGGAGCTAGTGCTTCCAAGTGTCTAGCTATCCGGCTGAGTGTTGTATTTTATGGTTACAGGATTCAACAGATATTTCCCTTGCCAGCCATAAGATTTGTTGTGAATGTGCTTGATTGTCTTGAGTCAAAGTCAAACAAACATTTTGTCTTCCATAATTGTTAAAAGTTAAATCAAAAACAAACTTTCAAAAGTGCTCATAATCAACTTGGGTTTTCAAAATCAACAACCTTCAATTCAAAACAAAATCCAAACAAAAAGTCCAAATTTGTCCAAGTATTCATCCAACATTTGAATATGGCTTGTCAAAACATTGAATATCTTTGTTTCAAAATTCATGTCACTTTAGGTTAGGTTTTGCATAGTCCAACTTAGGTCCTAGGACATATTGTCATATCCCTTCATTTTAGTCCTTTTCATTGCAAGTGTCCTCATTTTGCACTTAGGTTCAAAATTATTTCCCTAAGTTTGCATTTCATTGTCATATCCAAGCTAGATTTCCATTTAGGTGACATTTGTGCATTATCTTTGTCATGCTAAAATTAGGTCTTTCCTAGGTTGCATTTTGCATATTCCAAGTCATTGGTCTTCACATATCCTTATCATTGTATTGTCATCTTGTCTTGGCTTCATCTTGTCATATCATATCCTTAGATCATTTTCATGTCATATCCTAAGTCATTGTCATAATCATTGCCTTCTTGCATTTAGTCTCAAAAATTTGGTTTGTCAAACTTGAAAAATCAAAACTTTGGATGATACCCTAAGTTGTTGATAGAGAGTCTTGACCTTGTCCAAAATTTGTCCTTTCATTAATATCATTTTTGTCAAACCTAGCTTAGTATCCAAGCATATAGGTGAGACATTGTCAATTTGTCCTATTGTCATTTGGTCCTTTTTCCTTTAAGGTCTTGGCTTCATTTCAACTTCCCAAGGTTGAGTCTTTAGGTTTGCATTCCAACAAGTTTGTCCAAACCTCGAAAAAAAAAATAGCTTGCATTACCATTGCTTAAGATTGCATATCATATCCAAAAATTCTTGGAATAATAACAAAAAATAGGTTGCACTTAGTTGCATAACATTATCAAACCATAGAAACTGAAAGGTCCAAAGCAAGGTCACATTTTCATTGCATTTAGTTGCATCTAGTTGTCATTCCAAAAATTAAAAAAGTACAAAAACATTAGGTTGCATTGTCATCCTTTTAGGTTGCATTTATCAATCCCATTAGTTGCATTTCATAGTGACATGTTTGTTGAAATGAGGTCTCAACCTTCTTACGAAGCCATGTCATCACAGTTGAACAATCAATCATGTCAATCCAATCTCTACATGTCTCAGAACTTGGATCAAACCTATCATGATGATGTAAATGTCCAAATACAAAAACTAAAGGAGAAACTAGCTCAAGAAAAGGAGATTTTGGAACAAAAAGTGAAAAACATTGAGAAGAATAGATCACAAATGTCCAAAATGTTTAAAAAATTTCCAAGTCAAAATCCAAATATTGAGCCAATTGATGTAAGATCTCTTATCGAACAATCAAACATACCAGATCTCCTCTCACAAATAGAAATGATGAAACAATTTCAAGAAAAGAGACAACAACATTATGTGCCTTCACAAGAAAAAGAAGGTGTTTACTATCAATCATATTTTCAACCATCACAACCAATTGTTCAACAATTCGAACATTTCCAATAGACACAACCAATGGTCCAACATATACAACCAATACAACCAATGGTCCAATTTCAACAATATGTCCAACCAACTATACAATGTCAACAAATGGTTCAACCAATGGTGGAATATCAACAAGTTCAATCAACATATCAATGTCAACAACCACAACCAAACATTCAAAAACAAAGGTTGTAGCACACACCAAGCCAAATTTTGAACATGTCACACCAATTTGATCAACATCTAGTTCAAAATCAAAACATGACATCAGACCACAACCAACTCTTTGCCAAACAAGTTCAAATTCCAGATACAACCATGTCAAAACCTCGAAAGAAAGGTGGCCTTATTGCAAGGATCTTAAGGAAACTACCAAGTGAGTTCTTTGAGGAAGATCAAGATAATACACTTATGTCTAGCAATGCCTCATCCCCCACAAACAAATTGACTCTCCAATGGCATCTATCCCTACACCTTTAGAAGTTTCACAAGAACCTTCCATATTGTCCCCATCACACAATACACCCAAGGATGAAATTATCCAAGGGCTATCCATAATTGATTGCTAAGATAATCCAATTCATGATGCACATCCTTGTCATGTTTCAGAAATACAAGCCCCAATGCCACCATGCACTTTATTGCCATTACCTATTTTAGAGGACCCCATTCGAAGTCCCTCTTCCTCATGTTCAAGCATTGATTCCTTGCCAAAATCCATCACAAATGTTCAAAGTGCATTTCCTTCATCCCAAAACATTGATTCCTTGTCAGAATACCCCATGCATATCCAAAGTCCAACCCCATGTCAAGAGGATAATTTAGCGCACGAAGAAACATGTCTTGAAATAGATGAAGATCAAGATCTTGAAACCTTATCATCCCATCCAATTGTTGACCAAGATCCCATTTCCTCAGACACTCGCAATGATTCACTTATTCCTGTCCATTCTATCCAAGAACACAATATCCTTTCAAATCCCATTGGCATTCCACTTCCTAAGAAAGATCAAGATATCCTTTCCATCCTTTCCGATGATCCCATTAAAAGTCCAGAGCAAAGCACCTTTCAAGAGGATTCCAATGATCTTCCTCCTTGTCAAGATCAAATTATTCCTTTAAATCCTCCACAAGATCCTTTTGTTCCTCCATCTCCTTGTCTTAATGCTCCATATACACTCCAAGATCTCATTTCTTTTGATGATCCCATTATTTCTCCCATTCCATCTCTCGAAGAGCCTATCATTGAACCATGTCCACTACACAATCCTAGTCCCCCTCATGATGCTAATCCCCCTCATGATTCTAACATGTCAGTGCAAGATGTTCATGAACCCTCGACATGCATAATGGGTTCTTCCACTTTGGTACAATCCGATCCACTTCAAGATCTCATTATTTCTCTCATATCATATCCACCTCATAATGGACTTGCTTCTTCTTCCCAAAGAAAAGAGTATCCTACAAGTCAAGATATTCATAAAGGCAAAGGAGTAGATCTCCATAAGCAAGAATCCCTTCATGTTAAAGAAAATATTAAGGGTCATGGCCTCAGTGAAATTCCTCAAGACGTGGGTACCCCTACTAAATCCAACATCCCTTCAAAATCCAAACATATCCCTTCCCCATCATACTTTCCATCCATCTTAGGTCCTTATATCCCTTCATCCTGTATGCAAGGTCAGCAAAGGCACACATCCTTGAGTAAATTTCATCAATCCAAAAGACCTCCATTTCATTCCTATCCATCCATGCATTCCTTTCCCCCTCCAAGCAATTTGGATGCCAAGCATAAAAGTCATAAGTCTAAAAATCCACATGTATTCAAGGATCAACATGTCCAATCTAATCAACATGTCAAACCAAAGAAAAATTTGATCCAAAAAGAAAAGGAAAAATCCAAAAGGTCACAAAGGCCCATTGCTCAAAAACAAAAGTTAAAATCTATATGGGTTCCTAAATCCCTTGTGTTGGCAATGCACTCCAATGAACCACAAAAGTATGAAAAATCAAAAACCATGTGGATCCCTAAGCGGCTCCTTGAAGCACAAAAGCCTAAAGAAACATCCAACTTGGCATCCAAAGTTGCTATTCCTCCATCCAACCCTCTCAAATTTGTTCCTCCATCACCTTCTTCATCCATTTTGGGCCCTTATGTCCTAAAATCCCAAGCTATTCCTCCATCCAAATCTCACAATCTGAGATCCATTTTTCCTCCATCAATCCACCACCCGTCAAGGTGTGTTCCAATGTTGATCTTGCCTTAATTTCCATCCAGTGAAGCCCAATTCTTCCAATACCCTATCCATTATCCAATGCATATTTTCCATCCTTCTATCCCTTTGATCCCATCCTTTGCATAAATCCTTGCCTTAATTTCATCTCTTTTTCCATGTCCTTATCCTACCAACGTCTTTGAGCATACTTTTAAAGGTCATGGTCCATTTTTTTCAAGGCTACTATCCAAACAAAAAGATTTTTGAGTCCTTCTTCCATCCCCTATCATGTGTCCATTTTCGACTAAAATGTCAAAATCAAAAAAAAAAAAAAAAAAAAAAAGAAAAAGAAAAAAAGGAAAGCAAAAATAATTCGTCCACTAGTGAAAACCTGGCAAACATGCACCTTGGGCAAGTACCATGATGAAAAGTTGGCAAACAGGAATCATGCGTAATCTATGAACTTCTTGCATACCATACTTGGGGACAGGTTTTATCCTATCATATCCTTTTGTCCTTCATTATTCCATTATCCTATCGAACCCCTGTCATTACCCTTCATATCCTATTGTCCCTCATGTCCAGTTTCCCTTTCCACCTTTGATCTTGACAAGGCTAAGGATCATTATGAGCATCATGCATCTTGTTTGTAGCTTTTAGTCTATCATAGCTTTTGGTCATTTATCTATTTGTTTATTATAACCTTTCATCCATATTCCCTAGCTTATTGCAACTTTCTGCCACTATCCCTTAGCCTGCCCCGACCTTCAGTCCATGTCCCTTATCCATTCTTGGTCTTGCTTATCCTATCCATATCTTATCACTATCCATACACTCTTTCTATCCCTTGATCTTGATCTGACATAAGCACTTGAAATTCAAAACATGTTTTTCAAAACCTCGACATATCCCTCATGCCATGTCACTACTTTACATTGTCATATCCAGTCTCTTGTCCCATCACACAATAGCCCTTGAAAATTGCATCCATATTGTCTCCATGATAAAAGGCCTTTGTCTTCCCTCTATCCACCAACATTTTAGAATGCCTATTTATTCACCTATCATATTCCTTGCCTTGCTAGACACTAGGGGCAAAATCATAAAAATCATATAATGTCCTAAAAAAATCCCTAAAAATCATATAATGTCTTGAAAAAAATCCCTAAAAATCATAATGTCCTAAAAAAATCCCTAAAAAGTCAAATAAAGTGTTGCATTTTGTCAATAAATGGTCCCCTTTATGCATAGACAGATCGCTAAGCATACATCCAATGACAATCTATCAAACATTGTGCTTTAATGAAATCACGCATTAACAAATGAACTGTTTGACCAAGCCAGCATTCAACCTAATCATAGTTGTCACATCAATCAAAATAGCATCAACATTACCATTAATCCTTCTCAACATTATCATGGGTCTTATACAAGGTGTGGTATACTCAAAATTAGACTGTGTCCTATCTTAGACGGGGTACCGCATTCCCTGAAACCAGATAGCATGATCATTCTTGTTTTCCACTTTTGACAATGACGACCAGTCTGTTTGTTTGACTTGGTTGAATTTGTGCATCTTATCTTTTTAATGATTTATCTTTGGCTTCGATCATGTTCCTATGTTGCTCGATGATGTCACTGAGTGATTTAGAGTAACCAGGATGGTTCATGGTCCCTTTTGTTTTGTGTTGTGTTCGTTGTTTGTGGAATGTTTGTCACAAACTAGGGCAACTATATCATTAGGTGTCTGTGATAAGTACATTCGCTTTGTGAACACCACACATACCTCGACCCTTGATGTATGCACCCTAGGATGCTTCACTCATTCCTTGTGTGCAATGTGTCTGTCTTTTGTAAAAGGGGTTGCGTTCCAGCTCTGGCCTTCAATGCCATGATGCTCTGCATCTGCTTTGCTACATTAAATAAAGGTTCTCACCTACTTATGTGCATTTGTGAAAGCAAGTTTTCCTTCATCTCTAACTGTCCTTTGTCTAATTTCTTCTGTTAGTCTTGGCAGTCAGTTCGGTCTAGTTCTCCGATCTCTAAAAAATAATAAAAATAAGCTGCATCCTACATTCATTCGTTAGTACATTTGCATTATATCAAGCCCATACAAAGCATTTTATCCATTTCATCTTATAAATACATCAAAAACATAAATAACATTCATACATGTTACAAAGATAGTACATAGATAATGCATAAGAGATCCATATAGGGAAAGTAAACATAAGCCATAACACATTGCATCCCATCATATAGCTGCATATCATATCATATATCAATATCGGAGTACAAAATTGGACTATCTGTCCTACGTATGGCCCACAGGCTGAGTACATAATGTCAAACTATATATGTCTCTGTCATAAATAGCATGTGCCTCTGTCACTGGGTGCTCCCTCTGTCCTCCTCATCCCTGCCATGTCTCGAGGATGAAGCCCCTCCTATCCCTGGTCCTGGTTGTGGTGGTCTCATAGGTCCACTCACCCCCATGCTGCTCATCGACCTCCGAGAGCATGGCCTACTCTCTGTCCTCGATCGTGACCGATATGACGCTACTCTTTGCTTTGGTGGAACTGCACTCTCATACAGAGCCCTCAAATGGCGCATCTCATCTCCTGCCTCTAATAACATTTGTGCCATCTCACGTGCACTAGCATCCCTAATCGACCCCATATACTTGGTCATTCTCTACTCTACATGCTGTCTTGGGCTATCACTATATCCCAAGACACTGTCAACCTGGTTATCTCTACTCTGAATGTATCCCTCTTAGTTGACCACTGCTCCTGCTCTATCCTCAAGATAGCATTCTATCTCTCCAATGTAGAATGTAATCATGCTGACTCGCTATGGTGGCCCTGCATATGTGCATCTCCTCTATGCTATCTATCTCCTGGCCTATGGGTATATCTTGTAATGACTCATGATCTGCTGGATCTGGCTCATCTCTCTGCATGCACCTAGGACTCTCCTCTCCCTCATCATCCCCATCATCCTCCTCAGCCTCCTCATCCCCCTCGTCCTCATCCCCCTCATCCTCATCCTCCTCATCCTCATCATCTCCCTCCTCATCATCTTCCTCCTCATCATCTCCCTCCTCCTCTCCCTCATATTCATCTTCCTCCTCTCCATCAAGTGGGAAGTCCTCCTATCTCCTAGGTACTGGAATATCAGGATCTGTCAATGGCACTGGCCGTTGTCGTGCAAACCAATGCTCATACCTCTCTATCATCCCGACATCTACAACATCTGATTTCCAATCCCACTGTCTTTGATGTAGTTGTCTGAAGTCGGTATATGCTATGTGTGGCTAAATCATCCTCCCCCACTGACTTGTCTCTCTATGGGATCGGGCAAAGTGTGCAGTCCCTATCGGTACATCCTGCCTCTCTCCAAATTGTCGTCTGACTCTCTCTAGCAGATACATCTCAATCACTCTCTGGCAATTCACTGGTCACCCAATCAGGTATCTCTCCTACCTGCAATATGGTACCTCATCGCCATCATCTGACCATCCAAGGCAATCATGATATGGCCTCCATGTGAAATCTCTCAACCTGTCTAGCTCATGTCGCCAATACAATATGTATCCGAATGGACCCTATCTCAGTGCTCCCCCATAGTAGTACACATATGGTCGATGTGGTACTACTTTTCTCTCTTTAATCGGCAGACATATGGCTATGTGCTCAAATGCCCATACCTGTAAAAGTGTGACCCCACAGCTCAAAGTCTATACCCTCTGATATGCTATCTGATGCAACTAAAAATATAGGATGGCAAGCACACATGGTCCCCATGTGTATACAGTCCCCTCTGTCACCATCTGCTCTAGCACTCTTCCCCATCTAATAGGGAATGCATGTCCTCGTCTGTCACCTACTAATAGGCATGCTATAACCACTGCTATCACTACATATCGCTGATCATACTCTACTGCCAAGGTCTCCCAGCGGATCTCCCTCTCTATGATATCAAGGTCATCTGCATCACACTCGAATAATCTGCACAAAGTGTCTTTCCCTGATGTTGGGTCGTACACCACCATCTCCCCATGAATCAGAATGTGGAGGATACACCACATGTCCTCTAGTGTCACAGTTGCCTCTCCAGTTGGAAGATAGAAAGAGGAAGTCTCTGAATGCCATCACTCGGCCAATGCGGTGAGAAGTCCTGTGTTTGCCCTAATCTTGGGCATGTACATAATGTAGTATAATCCAAGTCCTGCTAAGGTGTCTTTGTCAGTAATCTTGAGTCTATATCACAACATGAAATAGTCAGGTCTATTCTCCCGCGCGATCAATGGATACTGTCGACTCTGCATCACAATTGGGGCACAATTTGTCAATTTTAGGGTTTTCTCCTAAGGGTTGCATTTCCTTGTTTCATGCACCAATCAGGGTTTTTCTTATCTATTTTGACCTATCCTACCCTTATCCCTCTTTTCAGGATCATCCGCGCACTGCTTTCGATCAAATTAGTGTCCTAAGTGCACAATTGCGCTTGTGTACTCTATCTTGCACCTGTGCAGCATCAAGCTGCACTTGTGTACCATACACAGGCACAGAACCTATTTATATAGGCACAGAATGCGCCCACACAGGCGTAGTTCTGCATTTTTCCCTCCCCTGTGGGCCCTACAATGTCCTGTAATCAAGCAAAATTCATGAAATTGAACATATGGGTTTTTGAGCTACATACTGTTTCTCCCGCGTCATCCGGTCATCTGTAGGTGTGTACATGTTCCCCAAGGTGATCTGCCATTGGTATGTTTGCCATCTCTCTACAAGGGTCCTTTTCCTGAGCAACAACTCCTCCACTTTGGCCAGTGCAAATGAACTCTTTTCCTTCTCCTTGTCTCTTATATAGATCTTTGTTAGTACCTAGATGGACGTGCATGCTCTCCATCTTATGATGGTCGCGGTCTTTTGCACCTTCCAATGCTTGTCCTTTGTGCATCCGACCTCCAATTTTTGATCTATTCCAACCTATCATTTTCTGTCATTCTTATCGATCACTTGGCCTCTTTTCTGGATTTTTCTGGCCAATTCCTCGAGGGGGCATGCATATCTCATTTTTATTGTCTGGGGCATTTTCATTATTGTTCTTTGAAACAACGCTTACAATTGCATTGTCTCAAAGAGGGGCAAAATGTAGACGTCTAAAAATGGTCAATGCTTGTGGAGTCATACTTTAACATTTGTGCATCCTTATTTTAGGGTTCTTGCATCGCATTAACATTTTTTCTATGTTGTGCACTTGGTCTTTATCATTTGCGAGCATCGAGTCTTTCTTTTGCATTCCTTATTTTTATCGCTTTCAAATTAGGTCTTGTCGATAGCAATCTTCAGTCATGATTTTGGTCGGTCTTATCCTGTCGCATCATGGTCCATGCTCATTTATCATCATTTTGGACATCGTCAATCCTAATCGATGATAGAATTAGGGTTTTGTCCTTGTCATTCTCGTCATTTTGCGATCGATTCGTCATCAATCCTTGTCCTTGTCAATCTCATCATTTTGCAATTGATTCATCATCGATCCTTGTCCTTGTCAATCTTGTCATTTTGTGATCGATTCGTCATCGATCCTTGTCCTTGTCAATCTTGTCATTTTGCGATCGATTCATCATCAATCCTTGTTCTTTTCAATCATGTCAATTTGGATCAATTAGTCATTGTTCCTTGTCAATTGGTGCCTATCAATTTGATCTCCTTGTCAATCTTGGTCAATTTGTCATTGATTTTTGTCAACCAATCTCAATCATTTATCAACATTGGTCCTTTGTCAATCAGAATCATGATCGAACCTACATTAATTTCTTATTGTCTTGACCTAATTCCTTGTCCAGGTTTTATGATTTGGTCATTTAATCATTTTCTTCTTCTTTTTGGGTTAAATAAATCTATTTATTTAGTCCTAGGTCTCTTTCATGAATTAATTAATGGATGAAAACCTATTAATTAATTCACCTAATTTCGATTTCTCCTATTTTCTTTAATTTTTCTAATTTTTTCCTCTAAATTCATTACCTCATTTTCTCCTATGTTTATGCTTCCATTTGTTGCAATCATGGAGGCTATTTTCTCTCTTCCCTTTTGTCATGGGAATGGCATTTCAATCTTGTCATAATTTGTCATAATTTGTCATTCTTGATTTGAATTTCCTTTCAAATCTCTTCATGCTAATCTTGTCCTCTCTCCAATTTGTCTATAAATTGGATGATTTTCTTCAATCAATCAATCAATCACATTTTCGAGTAACCTTATACTGCAAATTTCATCAACAACTTGCTTTCCACTTGCATTTTTGCACTTGTAGGTGAGATCCACATCAAATTTGAATGTGAAAGAAGAACAATGGAGGAACAATGAAGGAGATACATGCTTTGGTTTGCATTTTATTTCATCTTCATGCCTTTATTGAATGTATTAGGATTTATTATCATTGCAATCTAGTTTTTTTGGTTGAGCTAGTTTAATATTGCTTTGATGCATTCCATTTTCCTAGTTATAGTAATTATTGTGGATGAGATGGTATTGGTAAGTGGTTGTCATTAATGTCAGCATATTTTGAGGCAATGATGTCTCTATTGTTCTTGAACTTGGTGATCCGAAATGTGTGCTCCCAAAATATTTGGTGCTCCAGAAGATGTTTTGGTGATCTAGATATTTCAGGTTATTGAATATGAAATTGATCATTGGTGTGTACTCTTATTATTGTTCCTTTGGGAAATGGTGTTTTGGTCTTGATTAAGTCCAAAATTCATGGATGTGTAGTGACTTTTAGTGTAGCATGTATCATGATTTTTGGGTTTGAAATTTAAAATAATGGTAACGTTTTGATCTAACTAGAGTGATGTATGTTGTAGTGTGGTCTTTAACTCATTCCTTTCCACCACCAGAATGTTTAGTGTTGACCTATTGTAGATCTTTGTCTTGATTGACTTTGAAGACTATGCTTCCCAAAATACATTATATACATGAGAGTAATCTGATTGTGTTAGATATAGAATAAGTGTGACATTGTTTTGAAGATATGTGAGACTGGAAAGGAAATATCTAATTGTTGGTGATATGTGAGAGTGTGTTGGTATTGAGAGATTGAAATAATTCTAGTTTGTGCGGATTGTGTTTCAGTGGTGGATTCATTCTTTCTTTCTCTCTTTGTTTGGTAGTGAGCCTTTTTCTGGGTTGTGAGCCCACCTATAGTGAGCATTCTAGCAATGAGCCACCCTTTATAAATATCACCTTAACTGGTCTTTTTATTGAGAACTAACATTCTCCATGGTTTTTAGCTTCTTGGGTTTTTCACGTCATATTTGGTGTTCATTGTGTGATCCATTGCATGTTTATGTTTTCATGCTATAGTTGGTTATTAATTCTGTTAGTTTGGATCCGGAGGTGAATTGTTTTTTTAATTGTTTTTAGTTATCAACTGATTCACCCCCCCTCTTAGTTGCTCGAATATTCAATAGAGGCCTAGCCCTACAAAGGTTGCAATGGGAGGTTAGTAGATCTGTGTAAACAAAAGGAAATAGTTGGTACTCCTGGTAGTTATAAACACATGGAATTGGAAGCAGAAAGAATGGTTGGTATTCCTAATAGTTATAAATAGATGAAATTGGAATCAGATTGGGGATGGTATTCCAAAAGTTAGGTAGGAACTTTAAAATTATCTTCTCGACCTTCTCACTAATTTCTTTGTGAATTTAGGTATCAATTGTTGGCCTATTGTCATTGATGCCATTGATGCAATTTGTTTCGGCATATATGTAGTCTGATTCTAGCTTATATTTTTGTTTCGTAGTTTTCTCCAACATATGTTATTGATCTGTTTCTTTTTCTCATTTATTATGCAATATTTTTATGTTTGGTTTAGTGCCTACTTCATGTAGTTTTGAGTTCCAATATCTACTTCACTAGAAGGCATCTCTGTCTAGTCCTATCCGAATATGATGAAGACATGTTCTACATGTAGTTTTTGGATCTGATCGTATCTTGATATAAATAAATCATATTCCACAAGGTATTTTGGATTCAAGAGTCAAGCTGATATCTTATGAAGTTATTTTGTTGTAGCATGTGTGCATTTATGTCTCATCGTTTCTCCGGTTGAATCGACTTATCAAAATATTTGGTGTGGATATATAACCATTAGTTTTGCAAGATAGAAGTATGGTTGTTGAAAAACAACTATTGTGTACATGTTGTATATGCAAAAAACTTTGTGGATGTGAATGTTTTTATGTGGTGTATGTACAGAGGATATAAAATTAGTTTGTGTACTCCAACAAAACTATAATTCTTGCATATGTTAGATACAACTCTAGTAGTTCAATTTTTGTGTTGCAACTATAAGGATAGCATTTGACAATGAGCCTTTTATATTTGATTAGTGAGCCCTCTGGGAAGTGAGCCCCTCACTAGCAATGAGCCACCCCATATATTGTGTAACCGGTTACATATTACACTATACTTGAGAGATCAAGTTCTCTCTGTGGTTTTTCCCATGTTGGGTTTTTCACATATAAATTTGGTGTTGTGTTTTGTGTTAATTTGCTTTACTACATTAAATTATGTTATGTGATTGGTTAGTAAGAAGTTTTAATGTCCAAGGGAATATTGTTTCACCCCTCCCCTCTTAGTATTTTGGATTTCAACAATTGGTATCAGATCCAAGTCCTTTGGAAGAGTCTAACCACTCAAGGGAGTTATAGAAAGTTGAAATTATGGATTTATGCAAAGAACTTAGAAATGCTCTTGAGGATCTTGAGATAGTACAAAGTGAAAAAAAGATCTGAAAGAAAATATCCAGTTGGCAAATGAATGCATTGAGAAGCTAAGAGAACAAATTCAAAAGTTTAAAATAAGGCATAAAGAGGTTAATGAAGAGCTTAAGAAAACAAATAGCACTATCATAGATCTAAAAGCCAAAAGTGAAGATAATGAGAAGACCAAGGATTACTTGAAAGAAATGGTAAAATACAAATCGAAAGAGTCCAAAAAAATAAAATAAGAAGTGACATCTCTAAAGGAAGATCTAGATAAAGAAATGAAATAAGAAAGCGAACCCAAGTTCGATAAGTCTGAGAAGATAATGGATGTGAAGAAACCTTTGGAAAACAAAAATGATGCAAGTCTTGAATCTAGAAAATGTTCAAAATCCAACATGAAACACAAAGAGGATCCACCTCTGACAGAAGTAGTAGAGTCCAATAAATCCACCAAGGAAGATAAATGTAAGTCACCGGTTGAGCAACAGGTAAGTAAGAGAAACACCTCCTTTAATGGTTCTTGTTATAAATGCAATAAAATAGGTCATAAGGCGGTAGAATGTAGGAATAGGATAAATCAAAATTCTAATCTTCTCTCCACTAAATGTTATGAATACAATAAATATGGTCACAAAGATAATCAATATAGAAATCCAGTCATAAATCAAAATAAACACAATCATTTTAAAGGTAGATGTTATACATGCAATATTTTTGGACATAAAGATAACTAGTGGAGGTCAAGACAAGCTTCAATAAATATTAGATGCTACAACTGTAACAAATCTAGACACATGGCAAGGCAATGCAGCAAGAGTGAGGTTCAAGCTCCAAATAAACCAACAAGGAAGATCAATATAGAAGATGTGAAATCAGAGATGAAGAAGATCTGGAGGAAGAAAAAAATTGTGAATGCACCTAGCTCCAATGTAGGTACTTCATCCATAAATAGAAGAACATGTGGCCTTGGCCTTGAGGGAGTAATTAGAGAAATATCATTTCCCCCTTCCAAATAAAGTGAGGTCACAGTAATGACATAGTAGAGTGTGTGGAGGTCTGGATAAGTATATTGAAATCATAACTCATCATGAAAGTCTGACACATCATTGCAGAAATTGACGTAATAGATGATAGTGCATAAGAACTTAATGTGAGGCAGTAGATGAAAGGTTAAAAGGAGGACTTTTTGACAAATTTTATTTCATCGTGAATCAAAGAGGCATTGTAAGTGTTGAAGGCGATCAAGATGATTAGGTTTTTCCTAGCGAATCAAATCTGGAGTTGAAATTTGTTGACTCTGTGACCATGGCCACTCTTGTTGTTGTAATGCCCACCAAAATACCCTAGATAAATTAACCAACTAATAAGAAAATAGAGATAAATTATTTTTTAAACATCAACTAAGGCAACCATATAACTAACTACTCATAAGCATAATACAACCATTATCAAGATAACATTTAATCTCCATGAACATAACCTCAAGAGCATATATTGTAAGCAGGAAAGAACATCACAATACATCTAATAATTTCCTAGGGTATCTCAACACCATCACCTAATCCTATCCATAAGAAATAACATACAATTATCACAATGATCCAATGCAATACTAAATTCTAACATTATTAATCATTTTCATGCATATATGATCATCTAATATCCTTAATATGAATACATCCATCTACTGTGCATAGATTAACCAATCCCTTTTAAGTTCATTTTAATACACCAATACCAAATATTGCTAATTCCCAATCATGAACCAAATGCATAACAATATATCCAAAACTATTATTTCCATTAATGAATCAATATCCAAGATACATATGATACTAAACCATCTACTACACAATATCTGATTACATCAAGGAGCATTTCTCTCAATTACAAATACAATACATCAATAATCCATACACACATGTGCCATATAAATAATATACATCAATTTTCTACTAGCATCGAACCATAGCTCAGAAGACAAGAGATCCACAACCATGCAAGAGCATCCAATGAAGGGCATCCCAATGGAAGAAGGCATCAAACCACCAACCATGTGGAACCAAAGGAACCATCCCCCATGCTGGGAGATGATACAAAATCCCATTCACACTCAAGATCTAGGTTGACACCTAACAACCAAAGGGTAACATAATACTAATGCAAGGATGCAAAGCACAAAATCTCCAATCATAAATCCTCCAAAGGCAACACATCAAAACATGACTCAAGGCACTAGGATCTACATGTAGGGAAAAGAGTGTCATCACATGCGACAAATGGAAACTTGGTCACCTATCCTGACCATCCTAGATGCACATGCAGAGTCATCTCAACCTTAATGGGGTAAGGGAGATTATCTTACCTGGTTTACCAAGGCCTTCCCAATCCTATCCTGGTTCACCACCATTGGGCAAGGTAGAGGGGTCAGCATCCATTTCTTATCTTATTAAGATGAACTAAGCTACCCAAACCCAAGAATTATTATATTAAGTTTTCACTTGATTACAATAAAACTTCCAATTAGACATCTGACAATCTAGACCTCGGGTAACCTAGTTGTCTACCCCCTTGCAATCCCAATCACTTGGAAGCCCACTCCCCTAACATGCACCTAGACCTTAGGGTTACAATAAAAGAAATCAATAACATAAAATATCTCCACCTAACCATGGGATCACATTAATATAAGACCTGATAGTCCAAGGTATCAATCCGTCCAACAATCTTCACATGCAACATGGAAGCCTCTTAGGAAAAGCAATAAATCCAACAAATAGAAATATAATAACAGAGCCCAGCTACAAATAATCGTATATAACCAATATAGCCAAATCATTCAAAGATCAATCAATAAAATAATCCTCGAACATCTCAAGAATCAGAAACGGCCTCTTGGTAATAGAAAAACCAAATTAGAAATCTCAGAAATCAAAAAAACTGACTTAGAAGTTAGAACAACTCATACACTCTGCAGGGTAGCACTTTTGCATTATTCTACAATGCCTTCACTAACTATTTTAGTGCCTTTAAGAAGCAGTAAAATGATTTTGACAAATGATGCAATACTTTTACTAAATACTTTAGTGCTTATAAAAGGGTTTAGCACATCTGTTAAGTTAGACAACACAATTGACTGACAGTATAGTGCCTTTGTTGAATGAAATAGCATGTACATTAAAAACATTAGCACTTTTGTAGTTTTAGCACTTTTACTCAGACACGACAGACAAAAACTTACGATCAACACAGAAAATTGCTAAGACTATGATAAACCTCAAAAATACAATCAGGAGAGACACAAATGAATACTCAATCAAAAGAGCCAGATAAACAACTCAAGAGAAACCAAAATCATGACTCAATCCAAAAGATTATACGTGGCAATCATATATAGGAAAACACTAGAAGAGATATAAAGAAAAATACACCACAACCAGTATATAGATATAAATCAATCCCTTTATAAAATTTATCCCAAAATTATTATACTATTATCCAAATAAATCTTCATTTATCCCAACCCAAGCAAACATCACAGACACTAGGCAAACAATATTTTGAAAACCAAGTGCAAAGAACACAGGGTAAAACCTCCAACTTGGAACAATAGAAGTTATGGACAAAAGAAGATCTGATGAAGAGCATGTTATGATAACTAGTGAACAACTCAGAGGGGGGGTGAATCAATTGTTAACAAATTATAACTTTTAATCCACAATACAACCTTAAACAAATCAAGTACTGGTAAAGCACAGACAAATGTCGGCAGGAACAAATACCGGTAAACTATACAACTTAACAATTAACCAAATAATCAATGCAAAGAAACCATACCACATAACACCATGATTTGTATGTGGAAAACCCAGAAAGGGAAAAATCACGGTGGGAAGCCTACCCACAGTCAGATGATACTTCTGCAGAAAGTATGTGTTACAATGAGGGGCCTGCACTTGCAGGAAGGCACACTGCCTAGAGTGTACTGCTCATTACAAAAGAGTCTCACTGACTACAGAGAGGCTACAACCTTCTCAAGATAAATGTTCAACAATCCAATAGATTGAGCTGTTGGAAATAGCATCTACTATACCTGATTACAGTCCCGGTTAAGCTCAATGCTAGAGGACTAAATCCTCGTTTTGAATCCAATTCGATCACCAATGATCGATCAACTCCTCTGACTAAATGATATTACAATATTTGCACATTGCATTCCTTGACCATGACCTTTCCAATAACCATGATACTTTACAAAGAGTTTATATCTCTTATTTATACAAACCCTATGGCCTAAACCAATTAGGTCGGCCACCTAAAGATATTACAATAATATCATTACATACTTCCATTTACAATGATATGCCATGTCATCTTAAGACCAAAACAATAATAAAAAATTCATAAATCATCTTGAATCATCTAGGTAACATGTAGAGTACACGATAGCATGATATCGGTCCATAACCTAGATAGGTACCAGACCTATTCTGGGTCCACCATGCCAAAGCAATGTGTTCAAGCATTTGAAGCATGATTAAAGAACATCTTCAGCATCCTAAAATCCATGAAGAATCTACACCAACACCAATTATGCATCCTATCATGATTCCTTAATGAAAGCTTTATCAATACAGACTTAAACTAGTGTCGGTAAGGGTTTACCAGAGTATATGATAACATCCAATTACCAAGCCAATCACAACTGACCAAAACATGCTCATGGAGAATATAACTCATGAAATCCAATATACTTCACTGATCCAAATATGTCAGAAGTGTCAACAGATAATCTCTTATGCCGATAACACTAGATCTTCTATCGGTAACCAAAACTTGTTTGCCGCTAACCATCCATATCAGTTAGTGTTGACATCAATGATAAAACATCAATGCAACACATAATCAATTAATCCATAATGCCAACATAGCAATCAAATTCTCCAACCAAGCCAAACAATCTCCAAGAAAACAAATCCAAATCCAAGCCGCTTGCCACAACTAAATGTGCAAAAATCCTTCCCAGAGGCCAACTCAAGTGAATGCACAAGAAATCAATTAAATAGAAAATCAAACCCAAATTCATTGCAAATGTCAACCAATAAAAATATTCCCAAAAGCAATATAATCTACCTACCATACCATATATTATATTTTATTTTCCCCAAAGCAATATAACCAATAGTAATAAAAGGGTAGGTAAGTAATATATATTATTTCCATTTACCCATGTAACAAGAAACATAAGTAACTAATTTAAAACTAAATGAAATAATAATAAACCAAGCCCAATAAAATAACAAAGGGCTAATAATAAATCAAAAGCCATAAATAACATATAAATCATAATTAAATAAAAGCTCCAATAATTAAATAATCAATTAAATAATAATTAACTAATTAATCCTTGATAAACCATAATGATATTAACTCATTAATCTAAATATAAAACCAAAGGATAAATAATAATAATAATCACGCTATAACACTTAGATATTTATATCAACTATTTATTTAATTTATTATTATAAACTATCTTAATCCATTAATTTAATTTAAGATTATTAAACTATATAAATCAATTTAATTAATAATTAAACCAATCAATAACCACAACACTACACATGCAATCCAACATAGGATAACCCAAGGAATCACTAGATACTAAACAACAACTCACATCAAGACACTAAATTGATGAGGGTGATCAACTTAAACCTAGAGTATAGAATGGGTTTTCATATCATCTTTGATCAACTTGCCATTGGGATAAGACACACTCAAACCTATGAAACCAAGAGGAGTTGATGTCTGGTACCTGCAAAATTATCATCACCAACACATATACAACAACATATATAATAATATATCATGAAATAAAGAGACAAGTTAAAGGAAATCACAATGTCATATCATGCTCATGAATGAGTGGTATGACATTGTACCTTATCATGAACGCAGTAGAAGAGACTCACAACCAAACATGCATTATCATAGTCATCATCATCATAAGATAGGGTTAGTATATGATACAATTTCATCAATTTAACATAGAAAAAATATGAAACACACAAATAAATGAGCACATATATCAATCATCAAAGAGTAATCCATCATCACTATAGTCTAGAAATGTCATCATCGACAAGTAATCATGATGTTAAGAACAAGATAATATGTCTAATATCCATAGAGAGGTATCTAAAACATAGATAAATCCATAAACATCTAGTCAAAGCATCACAAAATAGTCTAATCTATGCCAATATAATATATAGATGCACAAAAAGGAAAGAATAAATAGGGAGGGTCACTATAGTTGTTGTTGTTGTTGATATTGCAACTGAGATCCGCCTTGTACTTGAGAAAACTCCATATAAGGCAATGAAGGCCAATCTAGCTGACACTTTCTCAAACATACTGATTGGGGATGTATTGGTCGAAGACATCTAGTCTTATATTCATGTAAAGATCAATGAATGCAGTCATTGTGAAAAAATATTGGATCTATGGACATAAAAGATGATTGCAAAGAGTGGTTAGGTAAAACTTGAATTTAAAATCCTTGTTGAGAAGAGATTGAACACCTGGCATGATTTTTCAATTTTTTTATATGATGAAAAATAGATTAGATTCACAATGAGTAATTTCACGACAATTTTTTGTGGTTAGATCAAACCCATCTCATCACCAAGGATGTAATGAGGGATATTACTAGTTTGAGCGATTATGAGGACATTCCTACTCTAAAATATGCAAGGAATAAGGATGTTGGAGATCTGACAAGAGTAACTCCTGATGGGCATTCTCTGTCTATCTCTTTTGTTAAGAACATGGTGGTAAAGTACTTGGAAATGATTATAGAGAATAAAATCTACTTCACCAATCAAGATAATTCCATTTTTGCCACATTCGTGAACATGGCTTATGAGATAGTTAAGCTTAACAAGGATTTTGATCTCTGTGAAATCCTGAGGCAATAATTCCTAGAAAACCTTGTGCAGTGCAAAAAGAAGAAGCACCCCTTCAAGTATGGAACCCTATCTCTTTGTATCCTATTTTATTTTTTGCAAGAGAATCCCGGTCAAGGAAAAATGCTTTGGTCACAAGTCAAACCAATAGGTCATTAGATTCTAGACAGATATAGGAGATTCATCAATGAGATGACAAGGGAAGATGCATTCAACACTTATTTCTCCCTTTTCTAGCTCAATATGTAGAGGGGGAAAAGAATTCCTAAATAAATGGTTGAGAAATACAAAGATGACATCACTTTTGTGTTCACAACCAAAAAATGCTATATGGAAGCCATTGTGCCAAGAAAAATTTGGATTCTACCTTTTGGCTAAGAAATCAGTAAGGAAATGATAGAGGGCACAACTCAGGTTCTATTGAAGATCCCTATTGATGAAACACAAGAATGGTTCAAAACTGTAGCCAAAAAGTCTTTAAAGATTCACATGGAACATTCACAGAAGACCCAATAAAATAATGTGAATCAAGTCTTTTAGGAGGAAATGGCTAAAGAAAATTTAACTTCAAAGAGGAAGTTACTAAGTACAGGTGTTCTAGAAGGTTTGTTGGCTCATTCGGAGCCTCTACAAAAGAAAAGACTCTAAAGGAACTTCCCTCATCCGGTTCTCTAAAGGGAAAGAAGTCAAAAGAAGAAAAAAGAAAAACAATAGAAATTGATTCTGAGGAAGAAAAAGAGCTAGAGAAATACCATACACACGTCTGGAAGCCAAAGGTCAAGAATTTAAAGAGACTTCTTAATGTAGAGAGCCTATTTGAATCACTTGTACAAAGAGAAAATACAAAACAAGTAGGCAATCTCTACATTGAGGTCATTGATGAAGATAAAAGTAGTATTGTAAAATCTTTTCTATTGTATTATGTTGAATTTGATGTTTTTGTAGAACAATATAGAAAAGATATTCTAGTTGAATTGTGGGAAGAGTTAATTAGAATTAGGCAAATTGCAAGAGTGGAAGAATGGGTTATAAGGATCATTGTTTTTTTTGTTGGTTTCATCCTATCAAAGGAAGATAAAGCTAGTCTTATAGAAGGGCCTATAAGACTGAATTGAGGACAAAGAAATGTTTAGGTAATCTTATGTTAGGAGAACCTAATGCTAAGGAAAAAATCAAGGATGAAATCACTTAAAAAGGTAATCACTATTGCAAAGAACCTTGGTATGATACCCATTGCTGATTCTGGTACCCTTACCGATGAATATGAGGACTTGAATACTAATCCTATTGATAATATGCCTATTATGGATGATGTAATGGATGTACCTAGAACTTTTGTTGATCCTCCAGTAAAAGTTGATTCCAGAAAAGGTAAATAAATTGAAATCTCAAGTAACAAAGGTCAGGAAGAACATATGACAATAGAGACATAAAGAAGTGAATCGGGGTTCAAGGCTACATCAGAGAAAATGTTAGAAAATTTGAATAAGGAATCAAATGTAAAGGTGTCTGAGATAGCAACTATGATGGGTACTAACTCTAGTACTATTGATGACTCCTAGAAGAGTTTGTTCACTTCACCATTAAATATTTAACCCATAACTTCTTCCAAGCTGACAGTTGATTTTTCTAAAGTTGATCTGGAACAAAAGTATCAAATTGGAGAAACTTTCTTATCTTCCACAAGGCAAGATTTTATGGGTGAAAATTAGAAGAAAGATAAAAGTGTTGAAGAACTGCTTACCACACTTCATGTGGCCATGCCTGAATATTAGTTAGATTTGGATACCCCCAGTGTTGACAAATATAAAGTGTTAATTGGTTTATTGAAAAATCATTCAAAAAAATTGAAAGAGAAAAATAAGAAAGATAGAGAAGAAGACAAAGAGAAGCTATCACAAGAAGGTAAATGTGAGACTGCACATCATCAACTCACTCAACTCATCTCTCAAGGTTAGTCATAGTTGTCAAATGGTGATGTACTTTTCTCATACAGTCTTTAGTGTCCAGATGCCATAAAGAGCATCAAAGATGAAATGAATATCATTGAATAGAAAATATGACAAGCCTATGTCAACTATTGGTTATCTCAAGACTTATCCATCTGTGGCAAATTGGTAATTGAAGAGCTCCATAAGAAATACTATAAGTTACAACACCAAAGGGATGATATCATACTTCCTTTAGGTCAATTGCGGGACATGAGCAGTGAAAGCATACTGATTATGAATCGTGCCCTTTCAAGAGCCTTACAGTTCACATATTCTCAACTTGGTTCATTACAATAAGCAAAGTAGATGCACGTGTCCTTGCAGGTACATATTGAGTTCTTGATAGAGGCTATCTCACATTGGGACAAGCATAAAGACTCTTGAACCGCACATGTTCAAAGGATTAAGTGATTCTCCAGTTAATGTTGGTTATCTCTCTTAGGGGAGTTATGTTTATGCACATTTCTTATTTTTTTGCCCTTTGTTATTACTATCAAAGGGGGAGACATTTCTATGTTATGTTTTATGCAAAAATATTTAGATAATTTCAGTGGTCAATGTTTTTTAATTTCAGTTGAGCAAACTTATACTGTATTAGTTTATGTTGTCATCAATGAGAAAGGGGGAGATTGTTGGCCTATTGTCATTGATGTCATTAATGGAGTTTGGTCTGGCATATATGTGGTCTGGTTTTGGCTTATACTTTGGTTTGGTAGTTTGCTCCAACATATGTTATTGATCTATTTCTTTTGCTCATTTATTATGCAATGTATGTATGTTTGGTTTGGTGCCTACTTCACGTAACTTTTTGAGTTCTTATATCTACTTCACTGGAAGGCGTCTTGGTCCGATCCCATCCGGATATGATGAAAACATGTTCTACACAATAGGTTTTGTATTCGGCCCTATCCGAATATTGAAGAAAGTGTATTCCATAAGGTATTTTGGATTCAAGGGTAAAGCTGACATCTTATGAAGTTATTTTGTTGTAGCATGTGTGTGAATTTTGATCTCATCCTTTCTCTAACTAAGTTGACTTATTAGAATATTTGATGTGGATATATATAACCATCAGTTTTACAAGATAGAAGTATGGTTGTTGAAAAGCAACTATTGTGTACATATTGTATATGCGAAAATCTTTGTGGATGTGAATTTTGTTATGCAGTGTATGTAAGAAGGATATAAAAGTAGTTTATGTACTCCAATGAAACTACAATTCTTGCATATGTCAGATGCAACTCTAGTAGTTCAATTTTTGTACTCTGGCTATAAGCCTATCATCCAATAGTGAGCCTTTTATCTTTGGGAAGTGAGCCCTCTGAGAAGTGAGCCCTTAACTGGCAGTGAGCCACCCCTTTCACTGTGTAACCAATTACATATTACATTGTACTTGAGAGATCACTATCTCCATGGTTTTTCCCATTTTGGGTTTTCCATGTATAAATCTAATGTTATGTGTTTTGTGTTAATTTCTTTTACTACATTAAATTATGTTATGTGATTGGTAAACTAAGAAGTTTTAATAAGTTTGAGGGAATACCGATTCACCTCTCCCCTCTCAGTATTCCAGATATTCAACATCAAATATATTATATATGTATGGAGATTTCTACATTTTTCCAACAATTCGTTCATGAATATCCAATATTTGATTGCCATTAAATGAGAAGAATTTTGGGGTCTTTACCTATAAATTGTAATAGTATGGAGTTTATAAATATTTTCATCAAATGTGTTATGTGTTGAAATCGCATTCATCTCCTCATTGGGTATTGCATAGGAGTCTTTGTTCCTATAGGTAATTGAATAACTTCATGAAATTGGATGGATTCAAATTTAGCACAGGTTGGGAGGCCGCTAGCAAAAATAGAGGAGTTTCATAAATTTTATCAAACATGAGTCTTTAATAAATATATTTGACATGAGTCTTTATTAACTAATAGTGTGTGATTTTGAGGGAGCTGCATAAACAAGTTCTTACCTTCGAAGAATGTTGTTCATTTATTCCATGGAATTCAAATTCTCTCACCTGCATCTAGCTTTATGTAACTGTCGAAAGTGGAAGACTTGGCAGTTAGAGTGCTCTATTACATAACTCTATTTTATAGGATTCAAAGAGGGAGAAAAGGATGACATGATAATTGTTGTTTCTATTGACCATCCCAAGTTTTTGTCATCACCAAGACATCTTAGATCTTCTCCCTCGTCGTTTATAAGAGATTCTATGCTTCTTTGAAGATCATATCATTTTCTTAACAAAAATGCTACTATAATAAATACATTTGATTTCTAATATATTAGTGTGAATAGTTATTTTGTAGGCTATAACCCAAAAATATAAAAAAAAATGCAAAAGAAGTTGTGGACGCATTCCTTCCTGCATCGACTGCTATTGAGATTGTAAAAATTCTCAATATAATATAGTATTATTTTTAAGTTACAAAGGTGAAAATAATGTAGTATAGTGTACTTGCTTTGTTGAACAAGGTAAGTTAATTCTATATTTTGATGTTACATGTTCATATGAGAAATTTGTTAATGTATTTATTATATTATATTATGGTAGTTGTGTGTGTGAAAAGTGGTAATCTGTAAGTTGTAAGGCACAAAAACTTCAATAAATCTTTGCATGCATGGTTAGACAAATATAATCATGAATATAAAAACCATAACAAATCGACCTATTTCCTTCTAAAAGATGCGAGTATAGACTTGCTCTCAAATTTGTCTAAGCAATACCAGTGACTAGACTACACCAAGATGAAGGATTTAATCTATATGAGCACAAAATTAAGCTAAATGGATGCAAGATTAAGCTAGATGAATGAATATTAAACTAGATGAATTCAAGGAATCATGATTAAAATAAATATGCAAAAAGATAAGATGCAATAATCTCAAAGCACAATATTCTTAGTGAACCTAGAGCAAAAACAACATAATAACAATAAATCTGCAGGGTCCTTCAACGAGAGATGAAAGGCTGAATTTATAGAAAATCCAAAGAGAGACCAACAGTCAAGATCAAATGATGATGAGGTCAAGATTCTCCAAGAGGAAGCACAATCCAGGTGAATTGATATGATTGGCTGCTTTCTTTAGTTTTAAAGGAAATTGAGCTAAAATTTAAGATAAAATCAGAAAAACTGATTTATTTCATATTTTTATTCAATTTTGAGATTTAATTGATTTAATTGTTTTTTTGAGATTTTTCGATTTATTATATTTTCGAGATATCTCAATTTGATTCCTTTTTCCAAATTTAATTCCTTTTTCATGATTTAATAGAAAGGTGATTTATTAATTAAATATGCTAGGATATTTAATTAAAAAAATAGGACAATTGATTAAAATGATTTACTTGGAATGATTAATTAATTAAATAAATATTTAATTAATATAGAATGATTTATTTGCCATGTGACATTGATGATTTAAGAATTAATTAATTAGGTGCTCCAAATTAATTTAATTGCATTTGGTTAGGACCTTGGTGATGTAGCTGAGATTAGGGGCTCATGGTTTAGGTGACCATTTTTAGGGTATTACATTTGCCCCTCTTTGAATTGATGTGTGAGAAAAACATTGATTCAAAGAATAGTTGATGTCATAGAGATATCACTTCTAAACTTGATGGATCACAAATCGATGAAGAGCGAGATGTTCAGCTTGATAAAGTGATGAAACTAAACAGGTTGATTAAAGCAATACTAATCCTAAACTTGATTGAACTAGGACCGATGAAGAGTGAGATACCGTTCTTGAACTTGATGGATCAAGAAACGAGCACCGATCTAGAGCTTGATTGAACTAGAATCAACTGAGTAAAGAGATAAAAGTAATTCTAAACTTGATTGAATAAGAACTGATTAGCAAAATAGAATGTCCAACTTGATTTGATATGGTGAAACAGAACACCGATTTGAAGATTGATTCAGATGAGGACAAACTTGATATGCCCCTAGAGATTGATTGAAGTTCGATTAAGCTTTGATTTTAAAATATTTGTTGCTCGGCTTTTGATGAAGATTTGAAAAATTTCTTGACTTTTTGATGATCTAATCACTGATAATGTTGATGTAATGAGTATGCCCCCTCGGGAGAGAAATCAAAAGGTAGTGAGATTGCAGTGATTTTAGGAAATTTTATTTAATAAAATGATTTAGAGATGATAATTTGAGCATGAAGATTGATTTGAGAATTAAATTGAGATCATAATTGATTCGAAAAAGATTTGAACATAGAAAGATGTAAAGATTGACCTCAAGATGAAAGTTCTAAATGGTCAATGTTGTGAGAACTTGACTAGAAAATTGACGGTAGATTTCGATTTTGATCCCGAAAATGGACTCAAGATAGTTGATTTAGCTAAGAGTACAAATTTTGTGTCAATCGGAGCAAGTTTGAAAATTAGGGTTTCGCCTATATACGAGGTTGAAGGTGTCATCTTCAATTCCTTTTTACCTCTCAAAGTTCAAAATTTCAAAAACCTTCTCTGGAGCAAAATGGCAATTCCAATTCAAGCACCAATTCGAGCATGAGAGATGACATAATCAGCCATGAAGCTACCCAGCAATAGTAAGTGATCGATCTTAAGCCTCTTTAATTTCTCATTTTGTGAATTTTTTGTTAAATTTTTCATTCTAAGTTTCATTTTAGTTCATCCCTTATCATTTAGTCATATGGCCAACTAGGGTTTCTCGTACGAGTTACTAGTAATATTTCTTTTCTCGTATCAGCGTGTATGTATTATCATATGGTATATAACCATAAATCGTACTTGTTTGTTCACCATAGACCATTTTGTCATCTGTTATGGCCTGGTAGCTCCTATGAGATAGTTTACTCGCATGACTCATAAAGTTTACTCGTACAAGTTTCTACTTTTTGTGTTAACTTGTATGGAAAACAACGGGTATTTTGAAGGTCCAATCATCAAATTTTGATTTTCATTGTTGTAAATTTGGATTCTTTAGCATTTTTGACACATTCTTAGCTCAAATTTGATCGTGTACTGACATTGTTTTGTTCAGTTTTGCAGGTTCAGTTGCCAGACATTCAGTTTTGGTGCACATATCCACCGAGTATGAGATTAGTTCAGGAATTGTCAAATGCACAAAGAGGTCACATCAGGTTGTGTGGATCTCGATACTTGCTTTGGATGTTCGATATCCATGTGAATCATGGTTTGTTGACTACTTTATTTGAGCACTTTTATAGTGAGAACAACACATTCCACCTGCCGACTAGGGAGATGACTATCACTCCTGAGGACATATACAGTATTTTGAGGATACCTTTTGCTGGAGATAAGGTGGATTACGATGTTGTGCCACAATTGGGGATTGAGGCGCTTAGATTCATTTTTTATGATGACACTATATTGGATCGTTCTATCACATGGGATGACCTTTTGATCAGATATGGTGCACAGTTCCCCCTTGCTTGCATTTTGGCTAGTATTATAGGTTATTTTGCTATGCTAGATAGGGGACAATATAGATTTTTGTATGGATGGGGTAGGATGCTAGAGATATTTCTTACTCACCCTATCAGATTAGGTTGGGGATCATGTTTACTCGCACACATGTACCACAAGATGCATGAAATCACCTATAGAGGGGAGAAGAGTATGGTGACAGGTGTATTAGTTTTGCAGATTTGGGCCTGGGAGCACATCCCAATTTGTAGGTCGATTGTAGATGATGTGCGATAGGAGGATCAATCCATTGTATATAGATATTTAGGATATATTACATAGCCCCACCTGGGTAAGATCAACTACTGGAGGTGACAGCTGGATGGCATGATAACAGTAGTGAAGCAGTCACCGGTGAGGAGGGACCTCAAGGAGATCAGTACAAACAGGTCAGCAAGAGTAAACATAACGGAAACACATAGATATGATGGAGAAAATGCAGAACATATAGTTTTATTGCATGAAATTTTATTACATCCAATTGGTAACAACTAGGTTACAACATACCGGCACACAGGCCTAGTAGAATAGGTCACAACTAGGACCTTGAATCGAAAGATCTATCTTCTAGGAACAGTCTATCTTTGATTGATCCTAATTGATATTATATTGATTCTAATTGATTACCTTCTAAAGCATGATTGCACACACACACACATAGATATATGTGTGTGTGTGTGTGTGTGTGTGTGTGTGTGTGTGTCAATCCAAAGGATCTGATCAACCCAAAAAGGATCAAAACCCAAAGAACAAGACTTAACGTGCAAAAATGAACAAGGTTGGACTTCACCAAGAGATTCCTCTGGAAAATCCAAAGGATGAAATGTAGAAGGTTGACCACATGCCAAGAAACATCGAGATCAATTTCCAAGGCTCCACAAGCTTCAAAATGGGTTTCAGTAGATCACCAGAATAGGTCTCAGGCAACCGGTAACAAAGGAACAACTAGTAACAAGAAATTGTCATGGAAACCGGTAGCGATATCTTGCTGGAAAGTGATCCAAATGAGATGCAGTTTTAAAGAAAGAAAGATGATCAAGTCTTCAAGTAGAATCCAACTCCATAGGATTCAATGAACCAAAACTGAGATACACAAAAAGGAACATTGAAACTGCAAACAAAAACAAAATAGAAAAGAAAATGTTTTTGGTTGATGCAATATTATTGTGAACTAGGGATGCTACTGCATCAAACATCCGGGGTTAATGAAAAAGTGAGCCTCTCACTTTGCTGGGGTCAGAGGGAAACCAAGGTGGTCTAGCTTTGCCTAAGAAATCCAAGATGAATCTTCAACTGGTCTTCTCTTCCACTTCATAAGATATTATTTGTACTGACTGTTTCGGGTACTACGCCCAATCCTTCTATCGAAAATCTCTTCAATCTGATCTGGTTCCTTCTAGGGAAATTGTTTCTCAAGGTCTACAATACTCTCCTCACTAAATTTTGGTTCATGGTACTCATGAAGATCTACAATGTTGAATATAGGTAAAATACTTAGACTATATGGTATCCCTACTTCATATGCATTTCCAGAACTGAACTTCCTCAAAATCTTAAAGGGTCCAAACTTCTTCATCTGCAACTTATTATAAGTTCCAATCGAGAATCTCTATTTTCTCAAGTATACCATGACTTCATCACCAACTTCAAATTCCTTATGTGTCCTATTCTCTTCTGCCTTCTCCTTATATTTGATATTCATGTCTTCCAAATGTTGCTTAACCTGAATATGCAATGTTGCCATGTGATTTGCAAAATCTTCTTCTTCTAAACTCTTTTGATCTTCATTGATAATGTCTCTCAATTATGCTATTCCTCTAGGATGTACTCTGGTAACAATCTCAAAAGGTGTTTTCTTGGTACTTCTATTCACTGAATTGTTATAGGCAAACCCCTCTTGTGCAAGGATAAAATCCCAACTTCCGGTTTTATCTCCCACTAAACATCTCAACAAGTTTCCCAAACTTCGGTTAACTACTTATGTCTGTCCATCATTTTGTGGATGAAAAGTATAACTAAACTTCAAATCTATCTTCATCTTCTTCCAAAGTGTTCTCCAAAAATAGCCAACAAACTTAGTATCTCTGTTTGAAACTATGCTCTTAGGTAATCCATGCAATCTCACCACTTCCTTGAAAAATAGGTCTGCTATATGCAATGCATCTAATGTTTTCTTACAAGCTATGAAATGAGTCATCTTTGAAAATATATCCACTACCACAAATATAGAATCATTCCCTCTCGGTGTGTTAGGCAATCCAAGTACAAAATCCATTCTTATATCTTCCCAGGGTCTTACCGATACTGTCAAAGGTTTACAAAATCCCATCTTTTGACTACTACCTTTTGCAACTTGACAAAATCTACAACTCTACACATATCTCTTAACATTCTTATGAATCTAAGGCCAAAATTACTTCTCATTCACCAATGCAATTGTTTTATCAATGCCAAAATGTCTAGCTAAACCTCCACTATGCTTATCCTTTATCAGGTTCTCTCTCATGGAACTCTTAGGTATGCATAATTGAACTCCCCTAAATAACATCCCATCCTAAATAAAGTAGTCCAACCATTTGCTTCTATCAACCATAACCGATTCTCTACATGCTTTCCAAGGTTCTGCAAAATCTGGGTCTTCATCATACAAGGTTTTCAAATCTTCAGAACCTACTACTATCACTCTCATCTCTATCAGTAAATTTGTTCTCCTACTCAATGCATCAGCAACTTTGTTAGATATCCCACTTTTATGCTTCAACACAAAGGTTTAATTCTATAATAATTCTACCCATCTCATATGTCTCTAATTCAACTTACTCTGACTGTTCAAATACTACAAAGCTTGATAATCTATACAACACAAACTCCTTAGGTAGCAACTAATGTCTCCATTTCTTCAAGGCTTGAACTATGGCATAAAATTCCTAATCATACACTGAATATCTCTTCCAGGCATCATTAAATTTCTCACCGAAATATGCTACTGTTCTCCCTTCTTGACTCAAAACTAATTCTATTGTTGTTCCACTTGCATCACAATGCACTTGAAATACCTTATTGAAATCCAATAAAGCCAACATAGGCTACTCAGTCAATTTTTGCTTCAACAATTCAAAACTTTTGTTTTCTTCGGTGGTCCACTTTAATTCCTTCCTATCTCCCCTCATGATCTCAGTCATAGGGTTACAAACTAAACTGAAATTTTTGATAAACTTCCAGTAAAAACTAGCCAATCCATGAAATGATCTTATCTCTCCAATGCTTTTCAGTGTAGGCCACTCAACAATGGCTTTCACTTTCTTAGGATCCATCTTCAAACCATCCTTAGATATCAAAAATCCTAAATAGACCAATTCATCTTTCATGAAAGTGCACTTCTTGATATTGATCAACAACTTTTCTTCTCTCAACCTCTATAAAACTTGTCTTAACTATAAAAAAAGCTTCTCTTTTGTTCTACTGAAAATCAAAATGTCATCCAAATACACAATAACAAAATTACCCAATAATTTAGTCAATACCTCATTCATCAACCTCATGAAAGTACTTGGTGCATTAGTTAATCCAAAAGGCATCACTAACCATTCATATAATCCTTCATTTGTCATAAATGTTGTCTTTCACTCATCACCTTCTCTGATCCTGATCTGATGATAGCCACTCTTCAAATCTATCTTTGTAAAGTAATTTTCTCCACTCAAATAGTCCATTATGTCATCCATCCTAGGCAAAGGAAACCGGTATTTCACTGTGATCTTGTTTATTGCTCTTGAATCGGTACACATCCTCCATTCTCCATTCTTCTTAGGTGCTAATATTGTTGGTACTACACAAGGGCTCGAACTTTCCCTGATCAAACCTTTCTTCAACATCTCTTGCACTTTTCTGTTTAGTTCTTCATTCTCTATCGGTGTCAACCAGTGTGCACCTTTGTTATGAAAACTAGCTATGGGAACCAAATCCATGCAATGACTAATACTTCTAATGGGTGGCAATCCATCAGGTACATTATCTGAAATGATGTCCTCATATTCTGTTAGCAAATCTCTTATTTTTGTCTGGTGTTCTCCTTTCGGTTCTGGTCTCTCAGTCTTCTTAGGAATTAAGGCAAAACATGCATTCTCATGTCTTAGTCCATCCATGAATTTCCTTCCATCTACTAAATAGATTCTGGCATTCGTACAGACTTCATTCTTCAAAGGTTCCTCCAAAGGTAACAAGGTTTGCTTCATCCCATTGGCCACAATAGTATATGTATTCTTCCTCCCATGATGTCTTGCCTGTCTATCAAACTGCCAAGGTCTTCCTAACAAAAGATGACAAATATCCATAGGTATAATATCACACAAAACTTCATCATGATAATTCCCAATATTCAATTTTACTAAACACTATTCACTTACTAACAACTTATGTTCATCCTGAATCCATGCTATCTGATAAGGCTTCGGATGTTTCAATTTCTCCAATTTCAACTTATTCACCATCTCTTCTAAAACAAGATTATCTAAACTACCACTATCAATATAACTTTACAATACTTAATGAATACCTTACATCTAGTCTTGAATAGATTCTTCCTCTACAAGGGTTCTTCATCTCCCCTGGTATGACATAAACCTCTCCTCATCATCAACAGTTCTTTATCTTCTAGTTTATTGTCTGATCTAGTGGGGTTTTCTTTCACCACTACTGCTCTTTCGGTAGCCTCTATCTCCTTACATTCAAATGCACAATGTCCTTCTCCTCCACACTTAAAGCAAGTTCCTCTAAATGTCCTCTTATCTTGTCTTCCAAAGTTCTCATTCTGATAACCATCCAGTTCTCTCCTCTAGTATGAATTACCTTCTTTTCTCACGTCCTTGTTTTTGTTTTGATTTGTACTTGTTCCTCTTCCTCTAGTATATCCTCTTCATCCTTGAAATCTTCCTTCGGTAAACCTTCCACCTCTACCTCTCTGTCTCTGCTCATGTCTTTTGTTGAAATTCTCTTCATCCTTTATTGCATACTGGTAAGCCTCTTCAACACTCTCCAATTTGATCATACTGAGTTTATCTTGTATAGACATCCACAATCCATTCAAATATCTTGTAATTTGTTCAAATTCATCATCAACATGTCTAAATCTGATGTTCAACTTTTAAAATGCTTCGGCATACTCCTTCACACTAGATTCCTTCTGTCTTAGATTCTGTAACTTCCAGAACAAATCCACTTGATAATTTATTGGGACAAACTTTGATTTCAACTTAGCAATCATCCTATCCCATGTATTAATCTTTTCATTACCTCTTCTTTGTCTATCAACTTGCAAATGCTCCCACCAAAGAGATGCATGACCTTTCAACTGGGTACAGGCATATTTCACCTTCCTGTTTTCTGCAGTGTTTTTAAAATCAAAATACCTCTCCATCTTCGAGATCCAATCCATCAATTAATCTGAATCTAACTTCCCATCATATTCTAGTGGGGTAAAATGAGGTTTAGCGTTCTCCCTACTCAAAACCCTTAAAAACTTTTCTTCATTCGGATTAACTTCCGGTAGGTTCACTTGTTCTATCAGGGATTCTTCTCCTTCATCTTCGCTCACAACCTCAATATGTCGGCCTCTTCTCTGAGCTATCTCCATGGCTTCTAACCGAGCTGGTATTCCTCGCAACATCTCCATCAAAATAGGGTCTGCATTCCCACATGCTCCACCATTCCTAGTTTATCTTCACGCGATTGATTCACACTAGTCCTCTGCAATTGCAGGTCGGATCCATAATCTGCCACCCTACAACAAAATTTCAAAACACGCAACCTCTGGAATGAAACTTTGATCTGATACCACTTGAAGTAGTCACCGATGAGGAGAGACCTCAAGGAGATCAGTCCAAATCGGTTAGCAAGAGTAAACACAATGGAAACACGCAGAAATGATGGAGGCAATGCAAAACATATAGTTTTATTGCATGAAATTTGATTATATCCAACCGATAACAACTGGGTTACAACATACCGACACCCAGGCCTAGTAGAATAGGTCACAACTGGGACCTTGAATTGAAAGATCTATCTTCTAGGCATAGTCTATCTTCGATTGATCCTAATTGATCTTCTATTGATTTTAATTGATTACCTTCTGAAGCATGATTACAAATATATATATCGATCCAAAGGATCCGGTCAGCCCAAAAAGGATCAAAACCCGAAGAACAAGACTTAATGTGCAAAAATGAACAAGTTTGACCTCCACCAAGAGATTCCTCCTGAAAATCCAAAGGATGAAACATAGAAGGTTGGCCACATGCCAAGAAATATCAAGACCAACGTCCAAGGCTCCGCAAGCTTCAGAATGGGTTTCGGTAGATCACTAGAATAGGTCTCAGGCAACCGATAACAAAGGAACAACTGGTAACAAGAAACTTTCATGGAAATCGATAGCGATATCTCGCCTGAAATTGATCCAAATGAGATGTTGTTTGAAAGAAAGAAATATGATCAAGTCTTCAAGTACAATCCAACTCCATAGGATTCGGTGAGCCAAATTCGGGACATACAGAAAGGAACACTGAAATTGCAAACAGAAAACAAAAAACAAAAGAAATTTTTTTTGGTTGATGCAAGATTGTTGTGAACTGGGGATGCTCCTGCATCAAGTAGTCTGGAGACCATATAGGGGTTTAGAGGTGCGGGATGATTGGAGGAGGTAGCGGAGAGATATGTTTATGACTCAGCCACTTGTTAGTAGATTTTTGAGGCAATATGGGAGGCCACAGAGTATCTCCTAGGAGTTTACAACTTATGCATGATTTGCTAATTAGGAGAAGCAAGGATGGGGTCCTAGACTGTCCTATGCCTTGTCCATGTAGGAGTTATCAGTTTTATAGCCACAGAGGTGGGAGTGGAGGATATTGCAAATGTGGGGGTAGTTCCATAGTTTAGGGATTGGTTCTAGAGACATCCATTCCCTCGATTCATATATGCTAGAGAGCATGCCCCTCAGATAGATGAGGGTGATGACATGGAAATGAAAGCTCAGAGAGAGGTGACACCTAAGAGGGGAGGAGGAGATTCAGGTATGAGCAATAGCAGAGCACCTGCCCTAGGATGACAATGCCAGAGGGGAGAGAGAGGTTCATTGGGAGCAGTTGGTGGAGATGCAAGTGGTGATATGGGAGGAGAGGCCACAGTAGATGTAGAGATGGCTGAGGTAGCAGGCCTTGGTGGTGAGGATGCTCCTAGATATGTATGGTAGAGGAGGGAGGAGTAGGGTGGCAGGAGGTCACACACTTGTAGATATCATCTATGCCTTGAGGGGGAGAGTTTGTGGATTGTAGACATATCTAGTAGTTTCTCAGACTCAGATAGTGAAGAAAGATCGATAGGTCCAGAGCTTGAGAGCAGAGCATGGTAGCTTTCAGCGTGAGGTTATTCATCAAACAAGTAGAGCAGCATACTATGTGGTAGCCTATAGCACAGTGGTCCCTGTGGATAGGCAGGTTGTACCTTATTCGCAGTATACATCTCGATCAGAGGGAGCTAGGGAACCCAGACAAGATGATGCCCCTATTCAATAGCCACCACCTCCTCCTCCAAGTCATGAGGGAGAGACAAAGAGTTATATTTTAAGATGTCTCCTAGATTTTGTACCCCATTTTTGTAGTTTATATGATTCTTGCCCCAATTGACAATATTTGTGACATTTGATAAAATTTGTACCCTTTGACATTGATATTTTTGATGAGGTATATATACGACACATGATTCGACCTCATTGTACTTGTGTTGATTGATATGAGATTATTTATGAGATGTCTTTCTATATGCACTATTCTTTATGAATGCATTTATTTTTAGTATGTATGTATGTAATACAGATGAATATTAATGTTTTCTTTTTCTTTTCATATGCAAATAAATGATTTGATTAGTGAAAATTATGAGCTAATAATGCAAATGTTTATTTTTTTGTTTTTCATGCAATAGTATGAATGCAAATGAATGCGTAATCGACTTATGGATTTATATGATATGCTCATGTATGTAGCTAACATCTCATGTAGGATTTGTGATGTCTATACATAGGTACTTGATTGTGTCATTGATGATGATACAGTTGACCACATGGCAGAGAAATGATGATTGATTCAGATTCAACTCACCCAGAAACATTGTTATCATGCTGAAATCATGTTAAATGCAAAACATAGTATGAATGCAAACTAGGACATGTATGCAAACTAAGATTGAGTCACTGGATTTGGTATACTTAATTATCATCATTGAGTAGAAATGTAGGGATAAACATAAGCACAAAGTCACAAAGAGCTAGGATGACCTGAATGTCACGTGCTTTTTAATATAGCAAGAGAATATAAGCACCAAGGCATAAAGAGCCAGGATGACCTGAATGTTACTTGCATGCAAACACACCAGACAAAGTAGAGTTACTTCCTTTTCATATGCAACATTATTTATCTTGTCCGCAATGACCCTTTTATCATTCATATCCTAGGACAGATTAAGAATGCATCCAGATTGCATAATAATGAAATTTACTCAAAATAGATAAGGAAATGATTCCAACCTCCCTGTAGCATACAAATAAACAGAGTCGAGGTATGTGTGGCAATTTTACCTTGATGTAAAGGCACTTATCACAGACACCCAGCTTATGAGATGTTTTTAGATCATCAGAATCATTCCTACAAGCAGAAAATAAAAATAAAAGTATTATGACCCGAGTCCTTGCTCCTCTTGGTCAAAATAGACTTCCTCTAGTTACTCAGAGGGAATAATAATTGAAAACCAATTTAAAAGATAGAATACAAAGAAAATTTCAATCAAATCTCAAACAATTTTAGTGATTGTTTTCATTGTTCTTGTTTTGCTTGGTTTACTTAGTGGTAAAACTCTGCAGTGGTTAGGAGACAGGTGACTGACTCAAATTGGATGACCTGGTACTACTGACAAAAACCTGACTTGGCTAAAATTCTTAGGAAATTTAGATTGATCAGTTGATTAACCTAAGACTGGGACATTGATCGATTTCAAGCCAGGATGGTTCCCAAAAGAACCAAGGTGTCACAAAAGTGACTGAAGGATATGTACAAGCTAAAGAAAAGATGCAAGAAAGTAGGAAATAAAACAAGAAATGCCAAATTTGCATTGATATATGGAGCACTTCAGTACAAGAAATGAGACTAACCTAGACAAAATCTAGCAACCATATCGATCTATGTCATTATTTTGATTTGTGTGATCATTGATAGAAATGTCTAGTTTCGAAGAGTAAGTACCCCGTATAAGACCAATCTGTATGGTTTTGAGTGTACCCTTCCTTGTATAAGACATGTTGATCTTTGATAGATTGATTAACAAGACATGTGATAAGTTTGATTAAAGACCTTGAGAGTTTGTCTGTTGTTGATTTGGTTTGATGGATGGTCTATGTTTTCTTCCTTTGATTTTTTAGTTTTTGATTTTTGGGATTTTTTATTTTTAGGTGTACGGATTATTGGAGCAGAGAATGCTAAGTGTAGAATTTCTTCAAGTCGATGGTGTTGATTGGTTCATAGAGTTGTTCTCCTTCTGGTGCTAAGAGTTGATAAGCGCCAGATCCAAAAACTATAGTAACAATGTAGGGACCCAACCAGTTGGGTTCAAACTTCCCTTTTTGTTCTCGAAACTGTTGATTTTTAGGATTCCCTCTAAAAATAAGGTCACCAACCTAAAATTCTTTATTTCAAACTTTCTTGTTATAACCTCTAAACATTCTCTTCTTGTAAGTTCTTAGATGATCAAACGCCACTTGTCGATGTTCATCCAACAATTCTAGTTCTTGCAATCTAGATATTCTATGATCTTCATCAGTAATAACACATTGCAAAGAAATTCTCAAAGAAGGAATTTCAACCTCAATAGGCAAGACTGCTTTGGCCCCATACACCAAAGCAAAAGGTGAAGCCCTAATAGGTGTTTTGATACTTGTTCTATAAGCCCATAGTCCAAGATTGAGCTACAGGTGCCAATCCTTTCTAGATTTGTTGACCATTTTGTGCAACATAGTCAGCAAATTTTTATTAGATGCTTTAGCTTGTCCACTACCTTGAGGGTAGTATATAGAAGACCAATGTGTTTGTGTTAAAAGTGGTAATCTGTAAGTTGTAAGGCACAAACACTTCAATAAATCATGCATGCATGGTTAGATAGATATAATCATGAATATAAAAACTATAACAAATTGACCTATTGCCTTCTAAAAGATGCGAGTATAGACCTGCTCTCAGTTTTGTCTAAGCAACACCAGTGACTAGACTACACCAAGATGAAGGATTTAATCTATATGAGCACAAAATTAAGCTAAATGGATGCAAGATTAAGCTAGACGAATGAATATTAAACTAGATGAATTCAAGCAATCATGATTAAACTAATATGCAGAAATCTAAGATGCAACAATCTCAAAGCACAATATTATTAATGAACCTCGAGCAAAAACAACATAACAATAAATCTCCAAGGTTTTTTTTGGGAGATGACGGCCTGAATTTATAGAAAATCCAAAGAGAGACCAACGGTCAAGATCTAATGATGATGAGTGGTCAAGATTCTCTAAGAGGAAGCACAATCTAGGTGAGTTGATGTGATTGATTGCTTTCTTCAGTTTTAAAGGAAATTGAGCTAAAATTTAAGATAAAATTAGAAAAACTGATTTATTTCATATTTTTATTCAATTTTGAGATTTAATTGATTTAATTGTTTTTCTGATAGTTTTCAATTTATTAATTAAATATGCTAGGATATTTAATTAAACAAATAGGATAATTGATTAAAATGATTTACTTGGAATGATTAATTAATTAGATAAATATTTAACTAATATAGAATGTTGTATTTGCCATGTGGCATTGATGATTTAAGAATTAATTAATTAGGTGCTCTAGATTAATATAATTGCCTTTCGTTAGGAGCTTGGTGATGTAGTCGAGATTAGGGGCTCATGGTTTAGGTGATTATTTTTAGGGTATTACAGTAGTTTTCTATATTCAGTTTATTTTAAAAAATTTAAATTAATTTATATGAATAGATTCCTTTATCATTTAGATAATTAAGGATTCAACACTTTGATATTAAGCTTCTCTACTCTGTTCAAAATATTATTTCTATAGTTCCATCTACTTTTAAGATTTTTGAAGAAGGAGGATGAAAAATTTAAACAATACAGAGTAAACCATTTTTATTTTATTGCAACAGTAATTTAGTTTTATATTTTACAACAATATATTTAAGAAAAATAAAGGACATGCAAAATTTTCCACAAATTGGATAGAGAAGGAAGCAACAACTCATTCAACTTTAAATTTTTTTATTTTGATTTAAAAATAATAATTTAATTTTGATTGTTGAAGAAAATTTCTGATTATTAAATTATTAAAATTGACACATTTTCTTATTCACAAATTATATAACTTCAATGATATAGCTTTGATTATTAAAGAATAACTTCGATTATTTTCATTAGAATAACTTTGATTGTTAAGGTATTAAGATTGAAACATTAAAAATTGACTAATAAATAACTTTGATTATTAAAATAGTAAGATTGAGACATTGTCTCATTTCCCGAAATTTGTTGACAATACAAAAGCATCAATAGAAGTGAATTTTTTTAATCCAAAATAGAAAACTAAATGAAAAAACTATACAAGTAATGAATGAATCAATCTTCCAAGAGTTGTAGCAATACCAAAATACAAGCGAAAGAGTAAAATTATAAATATCTAGAATATAATTTCAAAATCTGTAAATGTTAGATTTTGAGATAAGTATTTGTGTTTTTAGAGGTTGTGGAGTTAAGTGTTATCAATCAAGTAAGGCCTTATGAAGAGACATTACAAGATTAGAAATTTATTGACAAAATTTTAAGGAAGCTTGTACACAATTTGACTTTATTGTAATTTTTATTGATGATTCAAATGGATTGCCTAGGTTCTTTACAAACTTATGAGAAAAGGTTAAATAACAAGGAGGTTAAATTTCAATTAGGATTAACATTAGGGTTCTATTAAGACTAGGTTAAATGTTAGTATTCAATTTTAGTTAGAGTTTAGTAAGGGTTAAGTTCAAGTTTAATTAAAAATTATTAACTTTTAGAGCAACACACAAGAAATCATAGTTTTTATTCACTCTTAAACCATTTGGAATAATTCATCTATAAAGGAATTAAAAATACTTGTGCAACTTTAACTGATTCCAAGATTAGTGGGTTGTTAAAACAACTCATAACCAAAAAGAAACCTAAGCACTATAAATAGATTTTGAACATTCCTTCCCCCCTTACCCCTTAGTGTGAATATGGTAAAAATCACACTTTCCATTGTAGTAGGTCCAAGTCTTTTGGCTCATGATCTTGATTTAAGCGAATGGAACCACTCATCAACCTTTCATGGTTTTCACACAAGTTTACCACAAACCTAGACACAAACAAGGCCACACTCATCTGTTCACTTCATGTGGTTTTCTAGATTACCACTAACCATTTCAAGATCCATGAACTACATTATGCTAGTGCTTTTGTTCAGTACAATGTTTTACACTAGGAGGTTACATAAGGAAATCATACACAAAAGAATAGAAATATCAATAGTTATTGATCATGTCACTCGATCTCCAACTACATAATAAATTATCACCCATTGGAGATGGAATATTGTTGTTATATCCCCCACATCATGTGACATATCCAATTATTAAAAAGATAAAAGTACACTCCATAATAGATCTCAATATGTCACCAAAGTTGATAAGCAGCCCCATCGTTGGTGACTAATGAGAGGATGCTAAGTATTCTCTTTCCTCTATTGCCTCCTACATTCAATTTTGAATTCTTTAAAACTCATAGTCCTCATCACTAGGACAAGATAGCTCTTTATCATTGACATATTCTTTCTGTAAAGGGGAAAAATTGATTTGGCAATTTGCAAGATAGAAGGAGAAATCACCAAATCAATTTTCTCTTTGATGGAGAGATTTCCTTTACATTCAAAAGAGGGGGGAATCCACTAGATTCAATCACAAATAAAATAAGGACTGAATACTAAGTGGATTAATTTATTATGATGTGTTTTTCCCTATTTTGTAAGTTGAAATGTTGATTTAGGGTAAAGTGTTGAAATTGAAGACAAAACTGAGAAAATACTAAGCTAGAGGTTTAGTAATTTGTCGCGCACTTGGATCTAAGAAATATAAGTTGATTAAGATCTACCCTGCAAAAATGGCCCAAAAAAGTGGAGACTGTGGTGTTGCCTCTTGGTCCTTCGAATTTTTTGTGTGTCGAAAAGGGTTGTTTTGTCTCTGTGTCTGAAGCTTATTTCCAGAAGTACAATTGCACACATGTTTCCTGCACATGAAAAGAAAGGGAAATAGGTTGGCAATAGGGGCTTGCCTTTGATCAAACCCTGGTTTTGGAATTAACCATGAAATTGGGATAAATATAATTGAAATGACTGAAAGGAAATGTTCTCCTTTTCAGGGAGATGTTGAATTATGATTGAAAATGAAATGATTATACCTCCTTGTGAACTTTTTCTTCCATCCACATGGAATTGGGGTTTCCTGAAATAGGATGTTGATCTCCACTTCATTGCTTGATCCTTGACTCTATTGAAGCTCCAAGGCTTGAAGGAAGACTCAAAATGCTCAATTTCTCTTGATCTTGATCTCTTGTGTGTTTGTCGGATGCTTGATAGATTTTTCATGATCCTCAAATGAGAGGGGAAATCCTCTTTATATAATTGCCTATTGGGTTAATTGACTAATTTTCCAAAATGAGATAACACAGAGGTGAAAATATTGCTCAAATTTGAATTGGGAAAAAGGGTTTAAATTGGGCCCCTTTTAGGGAGGACTATGGCACCACAGCCTAGTCTTGCCCTATTTTAGGTCAAGATCAAGGTGCAGGATAAGTGCAAAGTCAATTTTTTGGCATTTGTGATGCGTATGAGTATAATCAGGTCTTTAATCAGGCTAAGGGGCACAAACACTAAGGTGAAGACCCAAATATGGTTGAAAATTGCAAGGGGTGAAATTTTAGGATACTACATTTAGCCCCCACTTTAGCGAGAGTATGAAGTCAATCATACTCTTGGTAAAGTACAAAGGGTTCACATTGAAATACTTTCACCAAGTCGTCAAGGAGGCAAGATACACCAAGCCCCCACTGGACTTTAAAATCTCACAACTTCAATGACAAGGTAAATGAAAAGATTGTGAGAGAGAGAAAGAGAGAACCATGACTACAACTAGTAAGGTTCTCTTACTATGAGTCATGAAAAGAAAAATACCAAAAATTACAAAGAAAAAGACAAAGTTTGCTAAGTAACTTTAAGTATCAAGATATGCAAGAGAGAGAATCATTGAGTGAAGTGTATGCCCCCATGTTAAAGTGATTGTGCACGCCTTATCAGGAGAAATTTATTTAAGGTAAGATACACCCAAAAAGACAAGCACATTATCACAATAACTTATCCCCCAAGAGAGGACAAATCAAAGGATAATGATCATAAAACACAAAACACGAGGTGGTTTCACTTAACTTTGGGGTCAGTATGCTTTTTATGATAACTAATATATATATATATATATATATATATATATATATATTGTCCTCATCCCCCAAAGAAAGGAAAGAACCATGGAAGAAGGGAACACATGTTCCTTTTGAGTCAACATGGAAGAGACCAAAAGAGATCTCAATACTTTGCAGCATCCTCAAGTAGACAACACTAGGGACAAAAAATAGAAGAATGGAGAGAGGAATAGAATAAGGTCACAAAAAAGAAATAGAGGAGAGATGGAGGGAGATAATCTATGGTGCTAATGAAGCTAATAAAGTGTTCGTTGAAAAATTTTTCAACTCAAGAAGAGTTTACAAAATTGTGCTTTCAACCATAGTAACACGAGATTATATCTCTCCTAATTATTAAGGGAAGGTCCCCCCTGTGATTCACTACTATATTATAATAAAATAAGGTACAAATTTCTAACTCCTATTCTAACATGGGTGGTACATCATCTTATCCTCTTTTTTCAAGATGAATGTTATTTTTTTCCTCTCTTTTTAGGAAATAATTTACAACATAGAGTAGCAAAAATTCTTGCAATTTCTTTGTTACAAATTAATTTGGAAAGCAAGAATAATATAATATAGATAAGTAAAGAAGAAAAGTGTCCATAAATGCACAAAGTATTTAATTTATTCTCTGGGACTGGAAAGAGTGCTTAAGCTCAAAGTCTTAAATTCAATGTTGTCCTATCTATTGGCAACAACAATGAAGGAAAACATAGAAGGGGGGTGAATTATTTTTTACCATATTAATCAAATTTAGCACAATCTCAAATCTGATCAGCTACAACAATAAAAAAGATAAACACAATAACAACAACACACATAACACCAAGATTTTGATGTGGAAAACTTGGTTAAGGGAAAACCCATGGTGGGAACCTACCCACAATAAGATGATACTATGTAGTAGTATGTGTAAATATTACAATGGGGAATGCACATGCATTCAGGCACACTGCCTAGAGATCACTACTCAAAATATAATGACCCAGAAGGCTACAACCCTCAAGGAAGGTTCACTACCTTACAATAATATTCAGAATACAATCCAGTTTAGATGAACTGAAAGAATAGCATCTCCAAATGCCTAATGATAGTTTCGGTTAAGCACAATTGTCTGCCCTACAATACACTTTTCTCAATACACCACATCGAAAGATAAATTTGCTTGTTCTCACATACACCACTCTCTAATAATGCAGACACAACCACCATACATCACTGATCTACCAATTACATGAATATGACACTTATTTATACAAATCATCAACCTTGACTACAAAGTCGGCTCAACCCTTAACACCTATTTACAAAATTACATCACATGATACATAAATTAACCATTGGAACAATAAAATTCCATAGAAGACATATCATGGACCCAGATCAAATCCTCAAATGTGGAACATCGCTTGAAATCTCACCAAGCTCAACTGCAACACGCTACACCATCGAAAATACCGCATAACACGAAGAATATCACCAAACCCATAAGATCATCAATAACATACACAATGATCAATACGGACCACCAATATAAATAGGACATGATTAGAAAACACTAACAAGAACGTTAAAATTATCTGCAATAGTTGCACCAACACCACTCAATCAAATCTTCATCGATCAACATGCTAACACTCAAGAACACTCAACAACAGCAACGCGGACATGAAAGATAGCTTGCAGAGCACAAAATCATGAACCACCTGAATTGAAGATACATGTGAACATCCCAAATACTCCCAAATCCACAACACAATATATGATCATACCGGAACACAACTAATGAAATACCACAACATTGCAATACAACCAACTCAACTCTCTCCAAACACTAAGGCATCGAAACAACTCTCTACAACACCAAAACATAGGATTATGTTGACATCAATGACAACAACATATCCTAGCAGCAGCAATATCCAACAATCTACCCCTTTGGCATTGATGGCAACATATAAATGTGAAAAACAATCAATGCAAAGGAATAAGTCAGCACCAACAATCTCCCCATAAGATCATGCACATAATGCTTGAAAGATAAGGCAATTTTTCACATGCTTCTCTCCCCCTTTGACAGCAATGCCAAAGACAAAATATAAATAATTATTCTTTCCCTCTAAGAAGGACAATATCTCCCCCTTAGGATAAACTCACAACTAAACATATAAATCACTCATTGACTACTCTAGCTGAGTAAGAACACCAACTCGTCAATCCAGATAAGAAGATAAAACTATGAAGTCCACCAGATTGATGCATCTCAATGCATCTAGTTCTCATCAGGAGGGGCAAAGACCCCTAACATGTCTCTCAAATATACAAATGTATCTACAGGAAAAGGCTTAGTAAAAATATCTCCAATCTAATCCTTTGTAGATACATACTCTAATTTGACTTCCTCATCACTGATTTTCTTCCTCAAGAAGTGATACATAATTGATATATACTTTGTCTTAGAATGCAATACTTAATTCTTTGAAATATTAATAAAACTTGAATTGTCACATTATATAATAGTAGACTCATCATAAACAACTCTAATGTCCTTCAACATCTACTTCATCCAAACTACCTGAGTACAGTTGCTAGTAGCAGCAATGTATTTTGCTTCGGTGGTAGATAGAGATATATAATCTTGTTTCTTACTGGACCATGAAACCAACTTCTTTCCCAAAAACAAAGCTCCGCTGGTAGTTCTCATCAACATCAATATAAGCACATAACATGAAATCATCTTTCTTCAGATACCATAAACCATAATCAACAGTCTCCTTCAAGTATCTGAAAAATCCTCTTCAAAGCAGTAACATGAATCTCTTTAGGATCTGCTTGAAATCTAGCACAAAGACAAACAACATGCATAATATTTGGTCTAGTTTGAGTCAAATAAAATAGTCTACCAACCACAGATCTATATAAAGTCTGATTAACTTTCAGAAATTCATCTTGCTTAGACAATTTGCACCCAGTCGCCATAGGAGTTCCAACAGGTTTCGAGTCATCTAACCCAAAAATTTTCAACAGTTTCTTCACATACTTAGATTGAGAAATGAAAATGCCTTTACCATTCTATGTAATCTGCAATCCTAAGAAGAATTTCACCTCACCTATCATAGACATCTCAAACTCATTCTGCATATCATCAGCAAAATTCATACTCAAATCATCATCTCCTCCAAAAATAATGTCATCAACAAACACCTCAACAATCAAAATGTTATCATTATCTACCTTAAAGTATAGATTACTATTAGCAGTACCTTTACAGAATCCCAACTTCATCAAATACTTATCCAATCTAGCATACCAGGCTCTAGGAGCTTGTTTAAGTCCATACAGTGCTTTCTTCAATCTGCATACCATGTCTCCTTCATCTAATAATGAAATTGCATCCATTTTCTCAATGTAGACTTCTTCTTTCAAATCACTATTAAAAAGGTCAACTTAACATCCCTCTGATATACCTTGAAATTATTATAAGCAACATATGCAAGAAGTAATCTAACAACTTCAATTCTAGCTACAAGACAAAAAGTTTCCTCATAATCAATTCCTTCCATTTGAGAATATCCCTTACATATCAATCTTGCTTTGTTTCTACCCACTTCACCAGCTTCATTCAATGTATTCTAGAACACCCATTTTGTATTAATCACATTCTTGTCTTTAGATCTTGGAACAAGATCCCATGTGTTATTCTTCTCAATCTGATTCGGCTCTTCTTCCATAGCTTTTATCCAATTCTCATATTTACATGCTTCAGCAACATCTTTAGGTTCAATCTTGGATATCAAACATATCTCTTCAGCAGCAATCCTTCTCTTAGTCATCACACCTTTTTTTTTATCACCAATAATCTGATTTTCTAAATGATTCAATTTTACATATCTTGGAGTCTTCTAATTGTTCTAATTCTCTGGTTCTTGAACTTCTTCACGAGCAACAATAATATCTGGATGAACTATCTCTACTGCAAGATTCTACTTTAAGATCTCAGTCTACATAGGCTTTGAAATGACATCTCAATCATCAAACTCATATCCACATGCTCTGATCTGTTTCCCATGACATTCATCAACCTTCACATTTGCACTTTCCACTATCTTCTTCAACCTCTTATTGTAACACCGATAGGCCTTGCTCTTAGTAGAATAGCCTAAGTGTTGGCATTATACACTCAAATGAGAATGGTAGATGTTGTCATTGATGGAAACAAGGTTCCACAGGTTCAACTGGCAATAGACTTCACCTATCGGCACTGGCAGATACCACAAGGCTTATTCACACCGGGATCCAATTTACACCGACAAAAAATTATACTGACATTCCAGGCCAACTTGTCAATAAATATTGTTTATGCAAAATGAATTGTAATGTAAATTATAATTGTATGGCCGACATATTGTATTGTAGGTCATTTGAAATGTATGGAAGCGATAATATGATATAAGATAGGATATGATAGCAAATAGTTGTATATGTATTTTGATTTGTTTATTTTGGAGAAAATAAGAAGCAGAGAAGAATGAAGATTATTCTGTATAAACATAATCATTTGACAACATACCAACTAGGGTTTTTGGCAGAGGTAGAACTGGTATCAGACAGAGCATAACAACGAACTCATCTAGCATTTTGATGCAAGTTGTAAGTGTTAGGAATACCACAAATACTGAGAGGGGGGGGGTGAATCAGTATTTAACCAGTGAGTAGAATTTCTTGAATTAAAACATGCAGAACATATTATAATAGTGTACCGGTATGCAAGAAATAATGCAATAAACAAAATTAAGAACATCCACATGAAAAGAACACCATAACACAAGGTTTTAATGAGGAAACCCGGTGTGGGAAAAACCTCAGTGGGATTTGTGACCCACAATATTCACTCACTGGCCAATAAGAGAATATTACTTACAAAAGGGGTCTGCACATGCAGGAAGGTCAACTGCCTAGAGCTCACTGCTCAATGGGAAGTCTCACTGACTTAAAAAGAGGATTATACAAATCCAATATCTTGTACTGCTTTACAATAGCATCTATAATTCCTGATCCAGTACCGGTTGCTGCTCTACTTCTTACATAAACCCTTGGCCTATATTTTGTATAATAGGTCTGCCTAATATTTTTCCTTAATGCTCCCTCTCTCATTTCCAAATGTCTACAATGATCTCTTTTATATATAAGAGTCATTTTACAATTTGCCAAGTTGGCTTACAAAGTTTTTACAATAATAAACAAAATATAATATAACAAAATCCTGTCGGCTTCTATGCCTATATACTTCTTTTCTTTGTGTCGGTGTCGGTGTCCTAAGTGCCAGTGTAGAGTGTGATCTACTGATGCTGGTATAATGCCTTTGCCGGTGCCATAGGATTGCAAGGTTGCCATCAATGAAAAAACCTTCAATCACATACAATGTCTCATTGGAGTGTGCATATGCCAACAATCTCCCCCTTTTGCATTGATGGCAACACTCATGAGAAATTTCAAAAAATGTATCTAAAAATGTGAAGTCCAAAAATTTGTGTGCTCCCCCTCAGCATATGATTCCTGTGATATTGAAATTTCTCATCCCACTACTCCCCCTTTGGCATCAATGACAAAGGTTGTCAAGATGTTAGTAGAGTTTGTGGTTTCAACCTTGTAACTAGGTAGTTACAATTTGAAAAAGATCTCCCAAAATTAAGTTTATATTATCCATAAACTTCTTGCTATCCTTTATTGTTGTCTCTGTTCTCTTCACTGTACCGGTGAGATGCTGCAAATGCTCTGCCGGTGTTTTCTATCCCTATATTAGTGCCTCAAATACTTCCTTCTGTAGTGATGCTAGATAGTCCAATCTTGGACTTAGTTTTACTCTCAAATGTTTTGCCTTATTCACTATTCTTTCTCTCTCTCTTTCCAATTTAAGTAAATCTTCTTCAAAATTTGTTATCTTCTCCTCAAAAACTGATAGTGTATCAGGTGAGTTAACAAAATTATCTGCAAGTTTATTGATCTCATCATGTACCTTTCTCATCTTTTTGTCTATATCTACAGTCAAAAAGTTTGTCTTATAGGTGTCTTTGTACAGAGTTTTGTACTCTTTCAATAAATTACACAATTCCAGTAGAAGTGTGTCAAAATTTTTGTTACACTTCTTTATTTGCTCATCAAAGAATTTTTGTTTTTCAATTTCTACTTTATCTTTCAATGATTCTTCCTTTATTTTCTCAATGTTTTCTGTGATATATTTACACAATGTATCAAGTTGTCCTAAAAAATCTTTATTGTCTATATTACAGTTAGGAGATATTACCTTCAAAATTGGTATGGTATCATCAATTGCCTTGTAAGCTTGTGAGCTGCAGTTTGTTATCTTTTTTATTGAATCTAATAGTACCTCAGTCACATTAGTTGATTTGTAGCCTGATGATGAACCAACATTCTAAGTACCATCAGTGGAAGTAACCAAGCTTGTATTGACCTCTAGTAGGTCTGTTTGTGTCTGCATTTCTTTAAGTAATGGTTTTTCTATTTCTCCAGTTGCCAGTGGCACTGTTTCCTTATGTTCCTGTTGCTGTTGTTGTTGTTCTTGTTCCGGAGCCTTTTTCTCTATTTGTTTTTCTATTTGTTGCATTGTCTCAGTCTCAGTCTGAGTCTCTACCTTTTGGTTTTTGTTATCTCTTGGTTTCTCCTGTGTGTTTTCCGTTTGCTCAGCTACCGGAGGCTCACTAGCCATGTCAGTCTTATCAACTGTATCTTTGTCTACCACTATGTTGATCTTTTGAGTATCAACATCCACAGTATATAGGACTTCAAGATTAGGATTACCATCCTCTACATCCATACTCTCAGCTGTCGGTTGATCTTCTGTAGCTGTTGTTTTTACCGGTGGAGTAATCAAATGAGGTGGAGGTAAGTTGTCTCTAACCTTGATACTAGGTGGTCCACCAACTTTACCTTTACCCTTGTCTCTATCTTTCTGACAAACTTTTATGGGTTTGGGGTTCCTGTATTCTTCTTGTTTTTCTTTTTCAACTAGGAATATATCCCATCCATTTTTTGTTTCCTCAGTCACCTCATTAACTCTTCCAACCATTAAAGCAATGTGCCAGTGTGCGGTGGAAAATACTGACCGATTGGCTTGAGCAATTAGGTCATCAATTTCTTTGGGTGAATTTACCAGATAAACAATAAGTAGCTTTTCAATCTTTATTTTCTTGTCCAATTCTATTACTGCTTGTCTTCTTGCTTCCAGCTCTTAAATAGTTCATCTGGAATTTCATTTACTACTTCCATCAAAAACTTCTTGTACATATCCATATGCAATATAACACTATTTTCAACTTGTTCTTTTTCATCAGCTGTTAAAGTGTCATATATTTTCTCTATATTTTTCAATTTACCTTCCTCTTTAATTTCATTCAGCGGTGTATCAAGAGCGGCCAAGTCTTTGTTTGTCCTCTTCTTCTTCTTGGGTGTCAGTTTCTTCTTCTTTGGTGTAGCCTTTCTTACCGGAGATCTCACTGCTTGTTGTTTTTGTCTTGTCCTCCTGGGTGAGGGTGTGGTTGCCGGTGAGGGATCTCTTTTCCTTACAACTCTTTTGAAAGTTGCAGGCATGTCACTCCCCAAAGAAGTACCTACTAGTGATAGGTGAGTTTCAGGTTGTGGAGCTACTAACTCATCCTCTTTTATACCGGCTTTCTTAAACACATCTTCTTTGATGGCCTTTGCTTGTCTAGAACCTTTCCTTACAACTGCCTCAACCTTTTTCACTCTTTTCTTTGATTGTATTTGGCTTTCAATAGTTTTTGCACTACCAAATATTTCTTCCTTAGGTTCTCTGGGGGCTTCTAGAAGTGCTTTAGCATATGTTTCAATTATATGATCATCTATTTCATAGCCCATCTCGGTTACCCAAACTATACTAGGGATGGCTGCTTCCATCTAGATTTCATCCTTCTTGATTACAAAGCATATTTCATCTTTGTATTTGTCGACAATCTTTTGTGATAACCTGATTCTTTTCTTCATTTTGGCCTTTAATGCTTGAAAGAAGTCATGAATATTGTTTTCCTTGTTTTCTCCCATGTTATTGAATAGTTTTGTTAACTGTTTACCTATCGGTATATCATATCCAAGTTCTTTGTAGCCTATACCAAAACCTGTTTGGTTATATGTAGCATCAGACATACTAACAGATTTCCAAACCTAAAAGTTCCTTTCTTTTCCTTCTTAATCTTTCCAAGGTTGTCAATTAATTCATCCTTTAACCACTCACATATATCAATCTTTGCATTATCTGTGACCATATCATAAGCACTCTTAATGCATAAACTTGAAACTGAATTGAGTCTATTTGCATGAGTAGCTTTATACCCTAATATTATGCTAATAAATCTCACATTAATGTTTGTTACATCATTAACTCTTAGGGACCTTTTGTCGAATGTTGCACCAGTTAGGTTTGTAACTAGGTCATTGGATACCTTCTTGGTTTTATCTGGCCTTTTACAGGTGGTCGGTAACCCTATGATGGCTTTCACAACTTCCTTAGTGATTTTGTGGACTGCATCTAACCAAAAAAATTCACCTTGTACCCTGCTTAAGACTATCCTAATCACATCCTTGGGGAATTCAGGAATGCTAAGGATCTCTGTAAATCCTAGGGTTTCAATGATCTTGTGTTCATCTTTTACATTGCTGGTTTTATCACATATCACAGTTTTAAACATGGTTTTAATCTCTTCATCTCCTAGTTCCTCAATGTTGCAATGGATGTAAATTCTGGGGTCTTTAGCATAGACAACTCCCTTGGGAATTTGAGAAAAAGCACCTAAGGTATCATCTTTCTTTGCTACCTCAGGAACTAACTAAAATATAGACCTAGGTCTTTTTATCACTTTGACAATAGTAGGGTTTGATATATATTCAATTGCAGAGGTGGATGCCATGATAAAATACCTTTTACTTCTTTTAGGATGAATGAATTCTTGGAGTGTTCTTGCCTCTTGCTCAAAATGCCTTAGCTCGGAATCTTCGCGCTCTTCGTAGGTTTGAAATCTCGGTGAAATAGAATGGAGCCAAAAGCTCAATTTTATAGTGTCTTTTTGCCATCTACCACAATAAATGCATGCCGGTTAAGTATTCACTTAACATTATTTGCCAAAAAACATAATTTCCAACTTCTTATCTCTAACCGAGGGAATAATAGCACATGTGTCATTAGATTGCCAAACCCTCAAGGAAACTTTCTTCAATTTGATGAAGAACTTCCTGTCGGTGGAGCACTGCTCTGTCCTGCTGGTGAAGCATCACTCTGTCCTTCCAGTGGAGCATTGATTTGTTCTACCGGTGGAGGAGTATTCCCAATATTTAGATAAGCTTTTCTAATCCATTATTTTGAGAATTCTTGCTTAACCTCTTCAACTTTTTCTTTACCTTTCAAGCTAGAACTTTTGTTGTCTACCAGTGTTCCTTTACTTCTACAGAATTTTGCAATATGCCCAATCTTGTTACATGCATAACAAGTTACATCATTCTTCTGAATAGCTTTCCCATAACCTATGTCGGTTTATGTTTTGCATTGATTAGATAAATGTCCAAATCTTCCACAAACATAACATCTCACATTCATTCTGCAATTTTTAGAGTTGTGACCAGCTTTGTTGCATTTAGAACATTGACTGGTGGGTGTGTTGATATTCTGATAATTTCTAGATCTACATTCATTTGCTCTATGACCATACTTATTACAATTAAAGCATTTTCCATTGAATTTATAAGCATTAGATTGTCTTACTAGTTTTATATGATCCTGAGTATTTGCAGTACCGAAGCTTTCACCAACTTCAAAGCCAATTCCAGAAGTGTCACCTTTAGGTTTTTGATTCTTCAGCAAGGTGCCAAGTTGCTCTGAGCTTTTCTTGAATTTTTCTTTATGTTGATTTGTAGTTTCTAGTTCTCTTTCTAAGACTTCTTTTTGTCTCATCAGTTCATTTGAGTCATTCTGAGTATGCATCAGATCTGTCTTCAACATGTCATTTTCATAGATAAGTCTTATGTTCTCATTTGCTGCATCACTTAGTCTTCTGGTCAATTCTTCTTCATTCTTCTTCCTATCCTCAATCTCTTTGCAAAATCTCATAGTCATATCCTGCATCTCATTCTTTTTTGTCATGTTCTCTTGTTTCAACTTTCTTATCATATCATTAAGTGATTCCTTTTCATCATTCTCATTTTGCAATTTTTCACAAAGTTCTCTTCTCTTATTTCTTGCAATAGTAAAATTTTCTTGAAGTGCCTAAATGATATCCTGTGCTGCCCTTAAATCATCTTCTAGTTTGATATTTTTCAATTTCTCTGCATCAAAGTCTGAAAGAGCTCCTTCAAGTTGCTTCATCAGATTCTCCATCTTTACCGGTGTCAAGATCTTCCTCAAGCTATTAGGCTTCTAAAAATAGAGGACCAAGCTTTGATACCAATTGTTAGGAATCCCACAAATACTGAGAGGGGGGGGGGGTGAATCAGTATTTAACTGATGAGTAGAATATCTTGAATTAAAACATGCATAACTTATTATAATAGTGTACCAGTATGCAAGAAATAATGCAATAAACAGAATTAAGAACATCCACATGAAAAGAACACCATAACACAAGGTTTTAATGAGGAAACCCGGTGTGGGAAAAACCTCGGTGGGATTTGTGACCCACAATATTCACTCACTGGCCAATAAGAGAATATTACTTACAAAAGGGGCCTGCACATACAGGAAGGCCAACTGCCTAAAGCTCACTGCTCAATGGGAAGTCTCACTGACTTACAATGAGGATTATAAAAATCCAATATCTTGTATTGCTTTACAATAGCATCTATAGAGCCTGATCCAGTACCGGTTGCTGCTCTGCTTCTTACATAAACCCTTGGCCTATATTTTGCATAATAGGTCTGCCTAATATTTTTCCTTAATGCTCCCTCTCTCATTTCCAAATGTCTACAATGATCTCTTTTATATATAAGAGTCATTTTACAATTTGCCAAGTCGGCTTACAAAGTTTTTACAATAATAAACAAAATATAATATAACAAAATCCTGTTGGCTTCTATTCCAGTATACTTCTTTTCTTTGTGTCGGTGCCAGTGTCCTGAGTGCCGGTGTAGAGTGTGATCTGCTGATGCCGGTATAATGCCTTTGCTAGTGCCATAGGATTGCAAGGTTGTCATCAATGACAAAACCTTCAATCACATACAATGTCTCATTGGAGTGTGCATATGCCAACAGTAAGAGTTCATTTTATGTTTACATCAGTGTGATGTTGTAGTCAGTGAGACTCCACTTTTTTTGTTGAGAAGTGAGCTCTAGGTAGTTGGCCTTCCTGCATGTGCGGGCCCCTTTTTGTACTAAGTAATATTTACTCATATGGCCAATGAATAAATATTGTTGGTCACAAATCGCACCGAGGTTTTTCTCTTACCGAATTTCCTCACTAAAATATTGGTGTTATGGTGTGCATTGATGTTGATTCCTTTGTTTCTCTTTACTGCATTATTATTTTCTTATCGACATATTAATCTCAGTTACATAATTGCAAATAATTTTAAATTTTTCATTAACCAGTTTGACATTGATGCACCCCCCCTATCAATGTCTGTGGGATTAATCAATTATCTAGAAATTGGTAATCAATGTCTGGTTCTCTATTTGCAGAAGCCTAATAGTTTGAGAAAGATTCTGAAACCGGTATCGATGGAAATTTTGAGACAATAGTTGGAAGGCGCTCTTGAATATTTTGATGCAGAAAAATTAAAGAATATCAAACTGGAAGAAGAACTCAGATCTACTCGAGAATTCATCAAAGCACTTCAAGAAAACCTGGTCATGGCACAGAATAAGAGAAAAGAATTACATATGCAATTGTAAAAACAAGATGGTGAAGAAAAAGAAACTCTCAGAGATATTGTAGAGAAATTGAGACAAGAGAACAGTAACATGAAGAATGAGATGCAAGATTTATCCATGAGACTATGTAAGGATATTGAAGATAGAAAGAAGAATCAAGAAGATTTGGCCAGACAATTTAATGAAAGATCGGATGAATCTACAAGGCTTAGTCATGAAAATGAGCTTAAAATATAGTTGATTCAAATGCAACATGACAAAGAGGAACTCATGAGACAAGTTAGCACTCTGGAAAATGAGTTGGTCACTGCAAATGAATACAAAGACAAATTCAAAAAGAGCTCAGACAAGCTTGACGATATGCTGAAAAGTCAAAAACTTGATGGAGAAATAGTTGGACTTGGATTTGAACATGGATAAAGTTTTGGAGCTGCAAAGAATCATGTTCACAACAAACCAGTAAGGCAACCTAATGCTTATAAATTCAATGGAAAATGTTTTAATTGCAACAAATTTAGCCATAGAGCAAATCAATGTAGATATAGGAATAATCAGATTACAAACTCATTTACCGGTTGTCATGCTTGTAATACCCTAAAATTGGTCATCTAAACCATGGGCCCCTAATCTCGAAAACATCACCAAGGTCCTAACCAAAGGCAATTAAATTAATCTTGAGCACATTATTAATTCTTTAATTATCAAAAATCACATGGCAAATCAACTACTCAATATTAATTAAATATTTATTTAATTAATTGAATCATTTCCAATAATATCATTTTGATCAATTATCCCATTTTAATTTATTAAATATCCTTGCATATTTAATTAATTAATAAATTTGCCATTCAATCATGCAAAAAGGATTAATTTATTACAAAAGATGAATTAATTTATTACAAAGAGTTGAATTGAAAATAAAACAAAAAAAAGAATTGAATTGAGAGAGAAATCAAACTTGAGATATTATTTCTTTTTCTAAATTTAGAACTTGAAATCAGAAAAGCAATTTAATTGAATTATTGAATTATTCTCTAAAATTGGAACTCAAAGCTTTTCAAAACAGAAAAAGAAGTTCAGTTACATTGAAAAGACCTTTTTCTTGAATAAATTAAAGAATTATCTATTTTTATCCTATATGCATGGAATTAATTTATTATTATTTCCCAATGCAAATCAGACTTCTAATTTGAATACATTTCAATTAAATTATAATTGGAATCTATCTCAAGGTTAACTAAACATGATTTCTCAATTATTTTCAATTAATCCTAAATTGAGCTTTTTCTCTTGTGATTCTGTATAAATTCAGTCTTCAGCTCTCATTCCAATTCACCCCAAAGATTTTTGAGAACATGCTTGGAGATTATTATCACGCTAATTTCGCTCTAGAGTCATTAAAGATTATTGTGCTTTTAAAATTATTTGCATCCATTTTCCATTCATTAGTGCTTGCATCCATTATTGCTTGAATTGATTATTATTGCTTGAATTATTCATCCATCTTGCATCCATATAGCTTAATATCATATAGATTAAATCATTCGTCTTGGTGTAGTCTAGTCACTGGTATTGCTTATAAAAATCTGAGAGCAATCTTATACTCGCATATTTTAGAAGGCAATTGGTCGCTTTGATATGGTTTATTTCTTATTGATTATTGATTACTAACCATGCATATAATGACTTAATTGAAGTTTTGTGCTTGCAGCTACAAGTTCACTTTTTCACACACACATCTCTAGTGCCCACCTTGGGGCCCGAAAGACTACATTTTTTTGGCCTCCAAGACTGACCGCTTTATTTTTTGTTATTTTCTAGGTTTCAGATTTTTCGGTTTTTCGTCCGTACATCTCGTACGACAATTTTTACACACTGAAATGACAAACTACAGGTGTCGCATGAATTACAAATATCCTATCGTATGAGCAGATCCTCTATCGTACAAGCAGACCCTCTATCGTACAAGCAGAAATCATCAGCAATCTTATTTCATACGATACTACATCCTATCTCGTACGAGTCAGGTGTCTGTCGTACTATTCTATATTTTCTGGTAAAAGAGGCAAATTTCATAATTTTTTTTCAATTTTGATTGATTATTCTGACGATTGACCCTAACTATTTATCTGTCTATCTCAGAGTTTTTCACAGCCTAACTAGTTTTTGCAGAACGCTTATCGAAGAATATGCTTGTCGCACAAAGACAATATGACTACTGATTCATTGTCTTTGCAGGTTGCCTAAGGAGAATTGACTAAACATCGTGTATTCTTTAAATTCATTTTTAGGAACCTAACTTGCTATCTGGTTAAAGAACAAATTTGTCTTTCGTGCTTTTAGAAGATTCTGAGAGGTAGGAGAGTATGCTCTTGTCTTTTTCTAGACAATCAGAAATCCAGACCCTTGAAGCTTTTTCTTTGTTTGAGATTTGTACATCTTTAGCAGGCCTGCCCTCCCGAGGGGTTGAAAAAATCTTAAAGTCGTTACGGCTGGTGTGAGGGGAACGACCCAAGTGGGAATGGCTAGACGCCAAGTACTCCAACCCACTATAAAATAAACGTGGTTTGATGAAAATCAAGTCAATGGCAGTGCTCAGGAATAGCTCTCCTCTGTACCTTCGAGTATATTAAACCTTGGTTTTCAAGGCTGGGAGACCTCTTAATTGAGTTTATACCTCGATGCATCAAACGGATCTCTGACTAAATCCAATTTAAAATTAGAAGCTACCCGGTTCATCTCTGAAAGGGGGATAATCTTTGTGCAAGAGAGATAGTAACTCTCCCAAGATACTTGTCATTTTGTGCCCCCATTAGCATTTGGAGTTGGATAATACAGCGTTGAGAATCCATTGCATGAGACTCAGCGGCTGTATTCTGATTAGCTATTGGGTGTGTACCTGAGTCTACAAGCAAAGGCTTTCTTTCCTCACCAAATTCCTTAGGGTTTGCATGCTATGATTGGAGTCACTTTACATACTACTTGTTTTTTGTGTTTTCATCCCTGAAATAGAAACTGAAATACCAAAAATCAGTGAAGACCAGAAACAAACTTAGCGAGTCGAAACTTTGTCTGTGTTAGAAACTAGTTCATTCCTAAATCGAAACTCTGTCTGTGTCAGAAACTAGTCGAAACTCTATCTGTGTTAGAAACTAGTCCTTTCCTAAGTCAAAAATCTATCTGTGTCAGAAACTAGTCTATCCTAAATCAAAGCTCTGTCCGTGTTAGAAAACTAGTCCATTTTAAGTCAAAACTCTATCCGAGTCGGAAACTAGTCTATCCTAGTCAAAAATCAGTCCATCTCAGAATTGGTCATACTCAGTTATCATACTCAGCAATCAGAAAAACTCAAAATTCCTAGGCTCTGTCTTGTGAATAGTCGTACGAGTCTAATAATTCAACATCTTATAACACATCCTGTACCGTATGAGTTTTCTGGTTTGTCATCCTAGATATAATCTTGTGTCGTACGAGTTATTTTATTCTGTCGTCTGGCTCTGTATCCTGTCTCGTATGACATAGAATTACCCTCAGTCTTTTGTCGTCTTGCACATACCCATTTGTCATATGGTACGAGGTAGCAACTCATACGAAACAGAACTATTGTCATCCTGTAGCTATTAAATTGTCATCCGGTCCAGAAAATACTGTCGTACGAGTCTCTGGCTTTGTCAGAATAGAACAGTCAAACTTGCCTAAAAATAGCTTATAGCAAACATAATACTAGTTATCATTTTCCTGAGCATAAACAGATCAAGACAGTGTACCTCTGCCATTTGCGTTGCACGACTTGGTTGATCACCTTTCAGTTAGTCCAATCAAACTACCTATCAAATTTTAGTCACTTAGATAACATCTTATATAGGATAGATCATTCCTGAAACCAGACTGAATCTTACACTACGCTTAGAATCAACTTAGATAACATCTTAGATAGGATAGATCGTTCCTGAAATCAGACTAAATCTTGGTTGTTTCTCCTAAACAATACTCTAAACAAAACAACTAGCTCTGAAATTGATCTTGACCTCTGCATCACAAAACGACTTTAGGTCACACTAATTTATAAAAATGCCTATTAAAACCAGGAGTTCTCATAAGAAACAAGCCAAAGGCAAAGAACAAACCTTCACCTGTCAAGATAATCCATTCTACATGAAGGATCCACTCACCAACAGGCAGTCATCATCGGGCGGACCAATTTTTGATGAATCGAAATCTCCCTCTATACATGAGACAGAATACAATGATGGAAACAAAAACGACCGTAATATTCCTGAAAATCATAATGACTCCTCATCATCAAGTGATATTGATGAAGATGCTGAACCTCTAGAAAAAGAAATCCTTGACTGTCAAAAAGACAAAGACTTTAGAAAAATGATGAAAACAATCATGACCCGAGAGAAGGAAGACTATTTCTTAGAACTAGCAAAACAAGGTGCCAAACTTCCTATTGGATATGATGTTCAAACACTTGTTACTAAAAGGGAAGACTCACCTATACTCATGGTACACAAACAATTACTAGCTTTGTGGATGGAGCTCACAGAACTGAAGAATAAGGACAAGTCCCCGAAACAATATTCTCTGGAAACAATATGTCCCTTTCCATTTGACAAGAATCTACACATGCCTCCATTTCCTTCACGAGTGGAAATCCCAAAATTTGACAAATATGATGGTACTTCAGATCCTCAAGATCATGTTAGGGAATTTAGTGTTGCTTGTATGGAATTCATGCATGATCAAACGTACCTCATGCGTCTCTTCCCAAGGAGTTTAGGGCGTCAAGCAATGGAATGGTTCTCAAGTCTACCCAAAGGAATAAAAACATTTGAAGAACTAATCCAACTATTTTTACAACAATACTCATACAACATTTGACATCCTGTAACTATGATCGATCTTTGTAATACTCAATAGAAAATAGGGGAACCTCTTCTTACTTTTCTCCAACGCTGGAGAAAGATGTTCTCTAGGTACCCACGACCTATTCCAGACTCTGAGAAAATGGATATATTTGTCAATAACTTAGTCCCCGAACTGAAATATAGAGTACAAATGTAAGTACACCCATCATTTAACAAAATGGTAGATAATGCCATTCGAATGGAGGATGTGCTCATAAAGAAGGGAGATATCACACCTTGGAAAGAAACACAAACAAGATCTAGCTCTAAAGAGAAGAACAAGTATTGGAAATTTTCCAAAGATAACATTAAGAATGTTGTTAATGATGGAGTAGTAGACACTGTCAAAACCAACTCAAAATCCATAATATTCAACTTGGCTAGTGGTACACAAGCACTTAAAGCTGCTGAGATTGCAGCAGAGAATCTGCCAAAGAAAACAAAGGAATGGTTCAAAGAAAAGCCTTGGCTTTCCAAACCTAAGCGTGATTTTACTCCTCTTGAAGAATCATATGAATCCGCTTTCAAAACTCTATTGGCAAACAACTTGATAACACTACCAGATAACTCCAGACCATATGATCCAGATGTCAAATGAAGATGGTGGAGAGAAAATGAATACTATGACTTCCATCGAAATATGGGTCATAACATAAACAATTGCATGAAGCTAAAACATGAGATTCAAGATCTCATAGATGCTGGTAAAGTTGTTGTTGGGAATCATCCAACCAATGCTGATCATAAAGCATTTAAAGACCCTTTGCCTGCTTACGAACAAGGTGATTCCTTAAAGACCAAAGGAGGTGCCAAGGAAAATTATACTTATGCCAGCCAGGACAATGTTATCAACATGATTCAACCTTCACACTCAAAATATTGAAATGTGATTATAGTTCAAGATAAACCAAATTAATCATGATATGCAAGAGCTCTAACCCGATATCAAAAAAAAGTTACCCTCCAAGGAGCTAGTTCTTCCAACCCGGCTCAAGAAACGTCAAATCCAATAGCCTTGCCAAACAAACAAAAGGAATCAACCTTGGACAAATTTAAAAGATTAACCTCATCATCATCCTCTGGATACAGCGTGGTTGAACAGTTAAAAAGGACAAATGCTCAAATTTCAATTTTTGAATTGCTACAGCTCTCATCTGCTCACAAGGAAATCCTAGACAAAGCATTGCTCACTACCAACATTCCAAAAGATTTAGACATTGATCGGTTTCAGTCTATGGTGGGTCATCTGACTTCACCTCACTATTTGACCTTCTCTGAAGAAGATGACAATTCATTAAATCGTCCACATAACCAGCCATTGGATATTGAAGTAATGATCCACAAACACAGAGTTAAACATGTTTTGATAGACGGAGGCACAGGGTTGAATATATGTACTTATCATCAGCTTGCACAACTAGGATTCTTTGAAAATGTCATTGATCCAGGCAAGAAAATAACAATTAAAGCCTATGATGAAGAAGAGAGGACCTCCAAAGGTCTGGTATCACTACCAATCAGAGTGGGACCGATAGAGAGAGATTTCCTTTTCTAGGTTCTTGATATTCCATTGTCATACAATATATTATTGGGCAGGTCGTGGATTCATGAAATGAAGGTAGTACCGTAAACATATCACCAATGCTTAAAGTTTCCTTATGATGGAGCTGAAGTCAGTATTCTTGCTGATCCAAATGTCATCTGTAATGCATTGACAAAAGGTGCAGATACTTTTGTGCCTCATAATAGGATAGCCTCTCCAAATGAAGATCCAGAAACATTGATGAAAGACTTAGAAAAGAGATTGAAGATTACAAATACCGGCATGGATGGCTATAAGATAGAATTGGTACTATCATTAGTTTCTCTCCCTCCATCACCAAAATAGTTGGGCAAGGCATCAAAGGCTATGAGAACACAAACTTTGAGTTCCAAATACTATATATGATGGTCTCTTTATACAGTCTCCTACCTCCTTGGTGGATGAAATAGAAGAAGATGTTGTTCTTAACTGGCTCTTTAAGGAAGATAGTCAAAATGAGGAGGTACGACATTGTGAGATTTCCTCAAGCCAATATGGTCCTAGCTACAAAATGATTCAACGCATGGGGTACTCAGGTACTGGTCCTTTGGGCAAACAAAAGGAAGGTATTACTGAACCAATTCAACTACAAACCAAATCCACAAATGATAAGGCTAGACTGGGTTATGATCTGAAAAAGACATCAGACCAAAAACATGTTTCTAAGTCTAAGTGCTCGAAAAAGATATCGCCTTTAACATTACATGAAGCAGACACTAAACAAACAAAAGTAGAGTGTAGAAAAGAGAAAGAGGAATCAACAGTCAAGAAAGAAGAAATAGTCAGTGCTCAAGCTTCGACGGTATCAGCTATGATAATACAAGAAGTTGAGGTTCCTGAGGATATAAGAGATGAAGTTGTAAGAATCAGAGAATTGTTTGCACCATTAAAATTTCCAGTCACATATACTGGCAGGCAACAAGTAGATGATTCGGAGACTGATTCAAACCAGTATGAATGGGGTCCTGACTATCTTTTAGACACATCCACTACAGAAACTCTAGAAGAATCTAGTGGTGTCATAGATGATACTCAAGAGCTAATGCGCATAAAACTAGAGAGGGAAATACAAGAAATTAGACAAAAGAGGCAAGCAAATTATGAACAAGGATTGAAAGAAGGAACAATACCAGAAAGATTCTCATCTATGTGTCCTTATCCTAAAACAAAACAAATCAGTTATGGAACTACACAGGAAGAGTTAGAAGCTACAGAACAAGAACCAATCATCAGTCCAGAAGAAGCTAAATGGAGTAGATGACAAAAAATCATAGAAACAATGAGATCATGTCAACAGGTGTGTCAGATACAAATGACAAATGAACCACAACATGAAGGAACTTGTAGCATTAAAGATGTTAGTATTGATACCATACATATGCTTACTAAATCACCTAAAAGAGACTTGGAAACTTCATCTGATGACTCTGATGACTCTGATGATAGTCCTGTTCATGATGATACCCACTCAGCCTCAAATTTTGAATCATCTGATACAAACAATGAAAAGCTGTCTACTAGTCTTATTGTTGTTAAACCATGATATGATGTCCAGTCTCGCATAGTAAACGATATTACAAGTATGTCTATTAGATTAGATCGATTAAATATTAATGTGAACTTTAATAATCATGCTCTGACTCTTCCTGGTCTCGAGACACTTACGCAAGGTATTATTCTAGAACTTGACTTTTCGATCTGTAGCTGTGATAACAATATCATGAATGCTCTTGAACCTATCCAGAATTTGTCCTTAGTACATCCTAAATTGATTGACTGTACTTTACATAATCAACCCATGGATATACCTACTTTTGCCAATGACTATACATTATCCTATTATCTCAATGTAGTCGAACCTATAAACTCTTCCACCAGTGAACAGAGTGAAAATATGACTGAAGCAGCTATCAAGTATCTTAGTCACAAAAATAAGAAAAATAAAAATAAAAGATCCGATGGCAAAAACCATATTGTGGCGGTGTCAGAATCTAAAAAAGAGAAAATAAAGGACGTACCTAAAGGTGAAAACCTCTTTGAGGTGCCTGAAGGTGAGATACTTGGTATACTGCCCAGTCATTTTCAGGAGCGGTCTTCCATATTGATCGAACCAACTCAACTAGTGAATATCAAGAATCAAGAGACACCACAAATCATTCACGTAGCTCAATCACTATAAGCGAAATAATTGAAGGAGTTCACTCAGCTATTCCTAGAAAAGAAAATAAACTTTGCATGGATATACTCTGATATGCTAGGCTTGGATCCTGATCTCATTATGCACCATCTCTCAATCACACCAGGAGTAAAACCAGTTAAACAAAAACTCTGTAAGATGCACCTGCATGTCACACTATTGGTCAAAGTTGAACTAGAGAAACTACTCAAAGCAAGATTTATCAGAGCAATAGATTATGCTGAATGGATTTCCAACATAGTGTCTGTGTCAAAGGCAGATAAATCTATCAGAGTTTGTAGAGATTTTAGAGATCTCAACAAAGCATGTCCAAAATATGACTTTCCATTGCCAAGTATTGATATGATAGTCGACATGACGGCTGGGTATGAGATGTACTCACTAATGGATGGATTTTCCGGTTACAATCAAATTAAAATCGCTCCTGGAGATCAAGAAAAGACAACTTTCACCTGTGCATGGGGAACCTTTTGCTGGAACATTATGCCATTTGGGTTAAAGAACGTAGGGGCAACCTATCAAAGAGAAGTTACAACTATCTTTCATGACATGATGCATAAGAATATGGAAGATTATGTTGATGACACCTTAGTGAAGACTATGAAAAGATCAATGCATATTCAAGATTTAGGTCCTATAATTGACAAAATGGAAAAGTTTAAGCTCTGATTAAATCCAAAGAAGTGTGCATTTGGAGTGACATCTGGTAAACTACTTGGCTACATCATTTCAAAGAAGGGAATTGAGGTTGATCCTGAGAAGGTCCAAGCTATAATGGAAATGCCACCTCTAAAGAACATCAGTCAAATGAGAAGTCTACAGGGACGTCTCCAATCCATTAGAAGATTCATTTCTCAACTAGCAAACAAAGCTCAACCTTTTACAAAAGTATTGAGAAAAGCAATAATATACAACTGGGATTAGCAGTGTGAACAACATCTTCAACAGATAAAAGAGTACCTGTCTAATCCACCGATATTGATGCCACCTATTCAGGGTGAGCCACTAATCTTATATATATCAGCAACTAATTCATCACTGGGGGCACTTCTGGCACAATAGGATGACAACAAAAAGGAAAGAGCTATTTATTACATCAGCAGGACATTAGTGTCTTATGAAATGAGCTACAGTATAATAGAAAAAGCATGCTTAGCATTAGTCTTTGCATCACAGAAACTGAGGCACTATATGCTAGCGCATTCAGTCAAGTTGGTGGCCAAAATTGATCCACTCAAGTATCTTCTTAATAAAGCAACACTCACTGGAAGATTGGCAAAGTGCGTAATGATCCTTACAGAGTTTGACATTGAATATGTGGAACACAAAGCCATAAAAGGATAGGTAATTGCTGATCAACTTGTTGAAGCTCCACTTGAGGATACTCAACCACTACACATCAAGTTCCCAGATGGATCAATAATGCATCTTACTCAACAACCCTAGAAGATGTTCTTCAATGGTTCCTTTACTCAAAATGGTTCAGGTGCTAGCATACTATTCATTACTCCTTAGAAGTATTCAATTCCAAAGTCTTATAAGATTTTGTTTCCCTGCACAAACAACATTGCAGAATATGAAGCTTTGGTGAATGGAATAAAACTAGCCATTGAATGGAAGGTTGCTGAATTACATGTCTATGGAGATTCTCAGTTGGTCATCAATTAGATCAACAATACATATTAGACTCGAGATGAGAAATTGATGCCTTACAAGAGGATGGTGGATGATTTCAAGAAGTTCTTTGCTTTTGTATCATTCCAATAGATTCCTAGATCAGCGAATAGAGTAGCAGATGCTATGGCTACCTTGGCATCTATACCTGAGCTACAAGAGTCCAATTTTCACTTTGATTTCTTGGTGGAAGAGTTATATTACCCTGCTTATGATTCTCCTGAAACTCAAATAGTCTATTCTATTATTGGACATGACTCATCCTGATACAGCCACATCTATTCCTATCTATGTGATCAAATTATCCCTGAAAACCTTACTCATAATGAGAAAAGAAACCTAACTCAAAATGCTTCGTGGTATGTTATCATAGCTAACGATTTATTTAGATGAGGTTTAGACAGTACATTGCTTAGATGTCTAGAAACTGAAGAATCTAAATGTGCATTATCGGAAGTCCATGAAGGTATTTGTTGATCTCATTCGAATGGTTTTACTTTAGGTCAAAAACTATTACGAGCTAGCTACTACTAGCCAGACATGGAAAAACATGCCATAAAATTTGCTAAGACTTATGAGAAATGTCAGCTTCATGGAAATCTCATACATGCCCCGGTAAGGGACCTCATACCATTTATAACACACTGGCCTTTTCAGCAATGGGCCTTTGATCTCATTGGTTAGATATATTTGGCTTCATCCAATGGACATAAATTCATTATAACTGCCACTGAGTATTTCACCAAGTGGGTAGAGGCAGTTCCGCTCATCAAAGCAACTAGTAAACAAGTCACCTTATTCATCCTAAACTATATAATTTGCAGGTATGGGATACCTTTGTCCATCGTGACTGATAATGGAGGACAATTCAAGAATAAAGATCTAGACTAGCTTTGTGAGAAATTCAAAATAAAGCAACACTGGTCATCAGTATATTACCCTCAAGGTAATGGACAAGCTGAGGCATCTAACAAAAACCTACTGACTATCTTGCACAGAACAGTGAACAAGTCTGGGAAGGATTGGCATCTGCAGCTCAATCCTACACTATGGGCTTACAGAACCAGTATCAGAACACCTACTGGGGCTACACCTTTTTCTTTGGTGTACGGGTCCAAAGCAGTATTACCTATTGAAGTAGAAATACCGTCTCTAAGAGTTTCATTATGAGGTCTTGTTATTGATGAAGATCATAGAATATCTAGATTGCAAGAACTTGAATTGCTGGATGAGCATCGACAAGTGGCATTTGATCATCTCAGAGTGTATCAGAAGAGAATATCCAGAGGGTATAACAAGAAAGTTTGACAAAGAGAATTTCAAGTTGGTGACTAGTTCTGAGAGAGAATCCAAAAAATCAACAATTTCGTGACAATAAAGGGAAGCTTGAACCCAACTGGCTGGGTCCCTACATTGTTACTGCAGTATTCGGCTCTGGTGCCTATCAACTCTCAAACCCGGAAGGAGAACAGCTCCGTGAACCAATTAACACCATCCACTTGAAGAAATTATTTGCTTAGCACTCTCTGCTCCAGCAAACTTGTACAGTTGGAAAAAGTCCTGAAAAAAATCAAAAAAATGGAAAAAGTCCTAAAAAAATCCTAAAAATCAGAAGAAATCCAAAAAAAAAAGAAAAAAGAGAAAAGAAAGAAAAAAATATAAAAAAGAGAAATTGCCTTGGTGAAAACCTGGTAAACAGGCACCTTGGTAAAAAAGAAAATGAATCTCTGCCAAGCAGGTGAAAACTTGGCAAACAGGCACCTCTTGTACTCAAGCGCTCCATCTATCAACTCAACGTTGGCATTTCTCGCTTTCAAGCATCTTTTGCTTTCGCTTGTACATATTTTTAGTCACTTTTGTGACATCCTGGTTTGTTGGAACCCTCATGACTTGAAATTGATCAACGTCCTAGTCTTAGGTTACTCGACAGAGCACATTACATATCCTAAGTAGTGTCAACCAAGTCATTCTTCTGTCAGTGAAACCTGGTCATCCACTCTGAGTCAGTTACCTATCTCCTAACTACCAAAGAGTTTATCACTGAGTTCACAAGCAAAACAACATAATGGACAACAATCACTAAACAGTTTGAGCTGTGAATGAAAATTTTCTTTGTATGTTGTCTTTTATATTGATTTTCGATTATTGTCCCTCTGAGTAACTCGAGGAAGTCTATTGTGACTAAGAGAAACAAGGATTGGGGGCATAATATTTTCTTTGTTTTCTGCTTGTAGGAATGATCGCAATGATCTAGAAACACATAAATTAGCTGGGTGTCTGTGATAAGAGCCTTCACATTAAGGTGAAATTGCCTCACATAGCTCGACTCCACTTATTTGTATGCTACAGGGAGGTCCATATCATTTCTTTGTTTGTTTTGAGGGAATTTCTTTATGATGCAATTCGGGTCCCTGCGAAATCTGTCCAAGGATATGAACAAAAAAAGGGTCATTGCGGACAAGATAAATAAAATTGCACATCAAAAAAGAAAGGAACTCTAACTTGCCTGTTGTGTTCATTATGCTCAGTGATGAATCTTAAGTATTTTAAATTCAGTGACTAGGTTTAGGTTTCATTTTGCATATCATTTTGCATTTTTGTGAATCTAGAGTGATTTCGGTATGGTAATAATCTCTTTATCTTCTGAATGAGAGCTGAAAGCATCATCATTTCTTACGCTAAGTGGTCTATTTATCATTATTTCTTCAATAGAGTACTTGTGTTTTGAGATGTTTAGCTGCATACATAACATTTCATATAGATTCATTCATTTCATTATTATTCATTTACATTGATCTTATTGCATAGAAAAACAAAAAATTGCATTACTCATTACTCATTTTTCATTCATTTATTTGCATATAAAAAGAAACCAAAACATAGACATCCATATTCATTTGCATTACATACATTCATGCTGAAATAAATGCATACATATAGAATAAAGCATATAGAAACATCTCATAGTCGATTGACACAAGTACAATGAAGTCAAAATGGATCTAGTATATATATAATGTCAAGTATAAGGGTACGAAATGATGTCCAATGACATATACAAACTCCCATCGGAGCAAGAATCATATCGGCTACAAAAAATGGGTGTGTCTAAAAAAAATATCTCAGCTACAAAAAGAATCATCTAGCTGGTGCCCTCTCCCTCATCGCTTGGTGGAGGAGGAGGAGCCTAATGCCCGGGATCCTGGCACGGTGCTCATGCTCCCTCTGATCGAGCCATATACTATAAATAGGGTTGCACCTACTGTGCAACAGGAACTGCAACACTATATGCTGCCCTACTACTCTAGAGAAGCACCTCCTATCATAGAGACTCTATCTCTTCTCTCAACTTGGCTCTCAATGTTGTGATTTGGCGATCACACTTGGCCCTAACCTCGACCAGCTGTTGATCTCACTCCGCCAGCTGAGTCTGAGCCACTATCAACTGTGACTGTAGCTCTACAAGGCGTGCTCTCATCGACCATCCCATGTCATCCCCCTGCTCTCTCGTAGGCTCTCTGCCACCATCTCCACCGCCATCTCCACCTGTGGCTCCACCCTGCTCATCCCGCCACTGTCATACCTACCTCAGAGCTACTCACTCCTCCTCTCCACCACCCAACCTCACGCCTACTCTCCCAAGGGATCCACCCTCACCCCTTTGTTTTCCAACATCAGCTCACACTTCACTACTGCTAGCACCAGGATCACCACCAGTCCATCGTGGAGCATCTGGTCTCTGGCCCTATCCCTACCTATGGCCCTGTCTCTATGCCTGTCCCTATGCTAGTACAGGGGCATCATCCTCCACATCCTCAATATGAGGAGCATGCTCTCCTGGATCTGTAAACTGAGGGAATGGATGTTGTTGTAAGTAATCCTTGTACTGGGGCAATACCCCCGCATCTGCTATATCATCTAGGTAATCCCACCTTAGACGGTGTAAACCTATCAGCTCCTGCATCGCTAAAGCTTAGGATAGCCTAGGTGACCATCCCTGTCTCTCCTCATCAGCGTATCGAGTATATGTTGTATACTCCTGACAGATCCCCTGAGGTTGATAGTACTGCCTCATCACTCATGAAATGATGAATCGTTCCACAATAGTTTGTGATCTCCCAATCAGTGGGTGTGTAACAAAAAGGTCTCTCCAAACTGCCCGCCAGTCATCCCATGACTCCAACCCTCTATATGGTCTCCATATGATAGCTATCAGTTCATCGAGCTGTCATTGCCAGAAGCCTATCTTGCCCAGATGGGGCTGTGTAATATATCCGGCATACCTGTAAATAATCGACTGCCCTGGCTCTCTACTGTCATCAACTATCGATCGATAAATGGGAAGGTGCTCCCAAGCCCACACATGTAAAATGTACACCCCTGCAGCCATGCTCCACCCATCTCTGTAAACAATCTCATGCATCTCCCGATACATGTGGGCCAACAAACAAGAGCCCCAGCCAAGTCTCTGAGGGGTCTCTATCAACCTCTCTAGCATATGGCCCCATCCACTCTGAAAACCCTATTGCCCTCTGTTTGGCATCAAAAAGCAACCAATGAAACCTGCTAGGACACATGCCAGCGGATACTCCTCACTGTACCTACCCATCAATATATCCCAACTCATGAAATGAGTCAAGATATCAGGATCCCTGAATACATTTCTAAGAGCCTATAGTCCAGGTAACAATGCAGTATCATAATCCACCTTATCCCCAGCAAAAGGGATACGAAGGATCCTGTACACATCCTTAGGAGTGATAGTCAACTCCCCAACTAGAAAATAAAAGGTATTATGCTTTGAATGAAACCACTCTACCAATGTTGTGAGCATCCCATGGTTCACATGGATATCAGGTAACCTCATCAGATGAGTCAAGCCACACATATCAACATGAGCCTACTCAACCTTAGACAAATCACAAACTAAAGCCATAGTGGGAGGATATACACATCTGAAGAGCATAGGAGGTAAGCACACCTGCAAAAAAACCCAACAATGATCATCAGAAAACATTCCAAATGAGCCTACAAGAGAAGTTAAACATCACACAAATCCAAATAAGTCAAATGCAAAAGCAAAATTTCATGTTTAAACTTTCAAAAATGATCACTGTCTTTCAAATGACAAAACATAGTCAAGCAGCATATCGTACGAGTCAGGAATGGCTCTCGTACGAGAAAAAAGCTTCGAATGACAAACTTTTACACATCGCACGACAAAATGGTCTTTTAACAAACCTGTCGTATGACACAAGGGTGAATCCCGTACAACAAATCTAATAGCTTCAAACGATAAAAGAAAATTTGTCAGTTTCTCATACGAGATAGGATCCTGTCTCGCATGATAAACTGTGACACCCAACCCAAAACCCGTGAAAAACGTGAAAAATAAACAAAAAAATTCAAAATTGGAAACATAAAGAGGCTAAAGATCGATCACTTACCGCTAGCTCATAGTTTCAGAGTTGAATATGATGTCTCTGGTGCTCAAATCGATGCTAACGAGTAGGGACCACCATTTTTCTTCGCAGAAGACTTTTTGAATTTTCAAACTTGGAGGGTTAAAATGATTTGAAAATGACACTTTCGTCCTATATATAGCCTAAAACCTAATTTTTCAACTTTCTCCGATGGTTATGAAAATTGTACCCTTAGCTAATGTGCCTGCTCTGATTCCATTTTCGGGATCGAAATCGAAATTTGAGATCATCTTGCTAGTCAATTTCAGAATTTGGACCACTTAGCGCTCTTTGCATCAAATGCTCATTTTTTCTTCGATTTGCGCTCAATTTCGCAATTTCAACATTGAATCTCAATTTCAAATTTACAAATCAATTTCGCAATCAATTCAATCTTCAAAATTCTTCAAAATCAATTTGTGCTCACATTACTTATTATTGCTCAAAATTGCATAAAATCAAACACTCTCACTATCTTTCGATTTCACTCCCGAGGGGGCATACAAGTGACCTTATGACCTTACATCTTTAAATGTCGAGATAATTTTTCAAATCTTCATCAAAATTTGAGCAAAATATTTTCAATTAAAGAAAATCAATTCTTATTGCTAAGGGGCATCTCAGCTTCATCGCTTCACATCAAGTTGAGATCTCTCGATCATCTGAATCAAATCAATCGCTAGGGGCATATCAGTTTCATCACTTCAAATCAAGCTGATATTTGTCTTTCATCTGAATTAATCTCTTAACATTGATCAGTTTCATCACTTCAAATCAAACTGATTATTCGTTTAAACTCAATCAAAAGTTTAAAGAGTTTCTTTGATCACACTCAATCTAAGCAGGTGTTCAGTATTCATTTCTTGATCAAGCTGAACGGTTCATTCTTCGCTCATTGTGTCTTGATCAATCAAGTTCAAGATCGATTTTTATCATCACTCACTGCATCTAAGATCAATCATGTTCTAGATCAGTAAGATCCGCTTCTTGATCAATCGAGTTCAAGTTCGGTATCTTTGTTTTCTATCGTTCCTCAGTTCAATCAAGTTTGGCATCGGTATCACTTTAATCAGACTTCATTCGGCTTTGTTGCTTTGAGTTAAGCTAAACACCTTGCTTTTCATCTAGTTCATGATCAATCAAGTTCAGAACTGGCATCTCCTAGATGTCACACATTCTTTTAATCAACGCGTTGTTCGCACATTAATTCAAAGAGGGGCAAATGTAATACCCTAAAATTGGTCATCTAAACCATGGGTCCCTAATCTTGACAACATCACCAAGGTCCTAACCAAAGGCAATTAAATTAATCTTGAGCACATTATTAATTCTTTAATTATCAAAAATCACATGGCAAATCAACTACTCAATATTAATTAAATATTTATTTAATTAATTGAATCATTTCCAATAATATCATTTTGATTAGTTATCCCATTTTAATTTATTAAATATCCTTGCATATTTAATTAATTAATAAATTTGCCATTCAATCATGCAAAAAGGATTAATTTATTACAAAAGATGAATTAATTTATTACAAAGAGTTGAATTGAAAATAAAACAAAAAAAAGAATTGAATTGAGAGAGAAATCAAACTTGAGATATTATTTCTTTTTCTAAATTTAGAACTTGAAATCAGAAAAGCAATTTAATTGAATTATTGAATTATTCTCTAAAATCGGAACTCAGAGCTTTTCAAAATAGAAAAAGAAGTTCAGTTGCATTGAAAAGACTTTAATCTTGAATAAATTAAAGAATTGTCTACTTTTATCCTATATGCATGGAATTAATTTATTATTATTTCCCAATGCAAATTGGACTTCTAATTTGAATGCATTTCAATTAAATTATAATTGGAATCTATCTCAAGGTTAACTAAACATGATTTCTCAATTATTTTCAATTAATCCTAAATTGAGCTTTCTCTCTTGTGATTCTCTATAAATTCAGTCTTCATCTCTCATTCCAATTCACCCCAAAGATTTTTGAGAACACGCTTGGAGATTATTATCATGCTAATTTCCCTTTGGAGTCATTGAAGATTATTGTGCTTTTAAGATTATTTGCATCCATTTTCCATTCATTATTGCTTGCATACATTGTTGCTTGAATTGATTATTATTGTTTGAATTATTCATCCATATAGCTTAATATCATATAGATTAAATCCTTTGTCTTGGTGTAGTCTAGTCACTAGTATTGCTTATAAAAATCTGAGAGCAATCTTATCCTCGCATCTTTTAGAAGGCAATTGGTCGCTTTGCTATGGTTTATTTCTTATTGATTATTGATTACTAACCATGCATATAATGACTTAATTGAAGTGTTGTGCTTGTAGCTACAGGTTCACTTTTTCACACACAGAGTGCTTTGTGAAGTTTACCTATTCCTACAACCACAAAGCACTCAATAAATCATTACAAGCAATTGTTAGTGTTAAATCCAAGAAATGTAAAACCATAGCTAATCGACTTATTGCCTCCTAGAAAATGTGAGTATGAAAAATGCTCTTAGATCTGATTATGCATATCCAAGTGAATTGACTACAATTAGATGGAGGATTTGAATGATAAAAATGCATGATCTAGCAAGAATAGCATGATTAACCTATATGATTTCATGATTGATCTAGAAAATATGCTAGAATGATGATGCAATTAAGCTAAAATTGAGCATGATAACATTGCTAAAGAATGATAAGCTATAAACTAGATTCCTATACTAACAATGCATAAGATGAGAAATGAGATGGGATCAAATGATATGCAAGAATGATATGAAATTGGGACAAATGATATGAATTGGGACCCTTTGTGCTCCAAAATGAGGTCTATTTATAGGATTTCCAAGGCTAGGGGTGAGGTGGCAAGAATCAACGGTCAAGATTGATCTAAAGATATCAATGGTTAAATTGGAGGATGATGGCAAAGGGGGTTGGATTAAAGGGAACATCTGTCATCTCTATGGTGACAAGTGTCAAGAGGCTTCTAGAAGAGGTTAGATGAAAGGGAACACTTAGTGACAAGTGTCACAAAGGTTCTAGAAAATGTTGGATGAAAGGGGACATGGTGGTAGGTAGAATGGGTTAGGTTTAGGAATGGTTAGGTTTAGGAGTGGTAGAAGTTAGGATAATTTGAATTTAGAAATTCAAATAATGGAAAAAGGCTAATTAATCTCAACAACTCATGATTGATTTGTTTTAATTAATTAAAGGATTTAGAAGAAATGATTTGAATGGAGGGAATTAATTAATTTGAATTAATTAATCAAAGAGGATGAAATGAACCTATTAAATAAATCCTTAGATTTATTAATAGATAGATAAAAGTGGAAATTTAATCAAATTTCTTAGTGAATTCAATTAAATTGGGAAGGGAGATTAATTAAATAATTGCTTATTTAATTAATTATCTTCAGACCATTTTTAGGTGTATACATTTTGCCCCTCTTTGAAGCAAGGTGTGATGACGTGTTGATTCAAAGAATAATCTCATTTTGATGATGGTATTGGTTTGATAGAATACCCCGACTCTTGATTGCTAAATTCTGCTATGATGATGCCCCCTCAGGAGATCAATTGAGATAATTGATCTTTGGAGTTTTGCGAGATTGATATCCTGATGGATTTGATTTGATTTTTGCAACTATGGTTTGATGAAAGTGTGATTTCTTTGGTTAGCTTGATTGCTTAGATTGATAATATTATAAAATCTTGATTGATTAGATTCAGTTTGGTTTGAGGAAGGATTCATCCTATATAAGACAACGATGATCAAAGCGTTTGGTTTCAGGAAGGATTCATCCTGTATAAGACATGATCAAAATGTCTAGTTTCAAGAAGGATATATCCTGTATAAGACATGAATCTGAATCAGAACATTTGGTTTTAGGAAGGATACATCTTGTATAAGACATGATAGAATCGATGAGGTTTGATTGATTGATTTGATTTGATAAGGTTGATTGGATAAAGAACTGACAGTTTGTTGATATCAAGTTGCAGAAATATTTGGATATGCTGATGTTGATTTTGTTGAGGGAGATATCATAAGGTTTTCACTAGGTCGATAATATCATGAGAGAAATATGAGTCATTATTTTGATTGTGTATACACTTGTGATGATACTTTGATGATTCCTATGATAGGTTTAACCTTGGATAAAAGGAGCTTGTAGGATCCCATGCAAGAATGAAATGCAAGATAAATGCAAATGAAAATGCAAAGCTATGACCAGACTAGTCACTGGATTATTTTGCATTTTTGTCATCATTGAGCTTTTGAAATATGGGAAGTGAGTGCAAACATCGATGGTATAATCAAACCATGATGACCTGAGCACTTTTTTCTAGATTTTGATATAGCAAGTTAACACAAGCATCGAGGTATAATTGAACCGATATGACCTGAGTGTTGCTTGCATAAAACAGATAGTATTAATCATTTCAATACACAAATTGGAAATGTCTTCAATGATACTCCGATGATCATGTCCCGAGATAAATTTGCACATATTCATGATTAATTTTTAGATAGCAGAAAAGAAAAATATCATGTTCCTTCCTTGTTCCTCTAGTCAAAGACATCCTGGAGTCACTCAGAAATCATGATAGCGAAAATCAATATAGAAAAGCTGAACAATCATGTTACAATCATTATCCAAAAAGATATTATCCACTGAAAAGTGTGTGATGTGCTTAGATTGATTTTGTGATAGCTTGATAGTTGATAGTTTGATCTCGTGTTCAATGTTGGATGTGTTTCAATTTTTGCTTGATAAGAATTGTCTAAATGTTTGGTCTACCTGTTTGATTAAGCTCAAAATGATCTAGAGTTTTTCCCCAGCTAGGTGTAGGATTTTGCCCCAAGCCTAGAAACAAAGTTGTTATGATATATCCAATGATCCAAACCATGGCAAGAAGCCACCTGGGGTGTCCGCGTATGTACAAAGGCTTATGATGGTCATGGATAGCGCTGATGGAAAATGAATGGAAGCGGAAAGATACATGAACTAATAGATGGAAGAGCTAGCTGACAAATAACGCATGTTTGCAAGGCTTTCACCATATTTTTTTATTGCACTTTTTCTAATATTTGATTTTTTTTGTATTTTCTGCTTTTTCAATGTTTTGATTTTATTTTTTATTTTTCACTATTTTTTATTTTTCAGTGTTTTTGATTTTTTGCTGATTTTTCAGACATAGAATTTCTTCAGGTGCATGCTATTGATGGGTTCCCTGAGTTTATCTTCATCCTGTGTTGATAGTTGATATTCTCCTGATCCAAATACTGTTGTGACCACAAATGGACCTAACCAGTTTGGTTCAAAATTTCCTTTCTTTTCTCGATTTGCCTAGTTGCATGGATTTTCCTTTAGCACTAGTTCTCCAACTTGAAAGACTCATAGTTTAACCTTGTGATTATAGCTCTGGAACATTCTTTGTTGATATACCTTTAAATGATCAAAGGCATTTTGTCTTCGTTCATGAATCAATTCTAGCTCTTGTAGTCTAGATACTCTTTGTTCTTCATCTGGGATGAGACCTTTTAGTGATACACGTAGAGAGGGTATCTCTACTTTGATTGGCAATATAGCTTCTAATCCATATACAAGAGAGAAAGGTGTGGTACCTGTCGGTGTGCAGATAGTAGTGCAGTAGGCCCATAGAGTAGGGTTCAGTTGAATATGCCAATCTTTGTCAGCATCTTTTACTGTCTTTTTGAGGATTTTCAGAATAGTTTTGTTTCCCTGTGGATAATATGGTGTGGAGAATATGCACTGGATTTTGAACTTCTCACATAGCTCTTGTACATCTTGATTCTTGAATGGTTGCCTATTATCAGTGATAATGTTCATTGGTATTCCATAGCAATAGATGATATAATTCAAGATAAATGTAGCAATTTGTTTTCCTATGATATTTATGAGAGGTACAACCTCAATCCATTTTGTAAAATATTCTGTAGCTACAAGGATGATTTTGTATCCATTAGATGAGGAAGGATTTATCTTTCCTACTAGATCAAGTCCCCATTGGAAAAAAGGCCAAGATGTTGCTAAAGAATGAAGTTCTTGTGCTGGTGCATGGATCAAATTCCCATGGATTTGACATTGTTTGCATGTTCTTTCTATTTTAAAAGAATCTCATTCCATAGTCGGACAATAATAGCCCAAGCGTATGAGTTTTTTTGAAAGGGTAAGACCACTTGAATGAGTGCCACAAATGTCATTATGGACTTCATGTAAGGCTTTCTCAGATTCTTCTTGTTCGAGACATCATAAGAAAGTACCATCTAGACCTCATTTATATAGAGTATCTGTGACGAGAGTAAAATGTGAGGATTGGCAAATAAAGTTTCTCTTTTGGTTCTTCGATAAATCTGGAGGTAGGATATTATCTTTCAGATATGTGTAATTTTGGCCATAGCGAGAGGAATCATGTCCAATAAGTTGACAAATGGTTTGGGAATCAGGACAATTAAAGGTGGGATGAAACAACTCTTCTACCAAGAATTCATAATGTTGTTGATTTTCCTGTGTCTGCAATAGAGAAGCAAGTGTAGTCATGGCATCTGTTGCTTTGTTGTCATTTCTTGGAATCAGTTCAAAAGTTATTTCTACAAAGTACTTCTTGAAATCATCAACCATCTTCTTGTAAGGCATGAGTTTGTCATCTTTTGTTTGATAGTCATCATTCATTTAATTAATGATGAGCTGAGAGTCTCCAAAGACCTGAAGTTGTTTAATGTTCCATTCGACAACCATTTTGATACCTATTACCAATACTTCATACTCTGCTATATTGTTTATACACAGAAATCTTAATTTGTATGCTTTTGGGATTGTATGACCTTGTGGCGTGATGAATAAAATTCATGCTCCTGATCTGTGTTGTGTATATGAACCATCAAAGTATAGTTGTCATGCTTTTGTTGTGACTGTTAGGATATCAGCATTAGGGAATTTAATCTGTAGAGGATGGTCATCTTGAAGTGGTGTTTCTACTAGTTGATCTGCAATGACTTGTCCCTTGAGAGCTTTTCCATCAACATATTTGATATCAAACTTTCTTAGAATCATGATGCATTTTGCTAGTCGTCCTGTCAATGTAGCTTTGCTTAGTAAATACTTCAGAGGATCAATTTTAGCTATTAATTTGATGGAGTGAGATAGTAGATAGTGTCATAGTTTTTGAGAAGCAAAAACTACTGCCAAGCATGTTTTTTCTATTGATGAATAGTTAACCTCATATCCCACTAGTGTTCTGCTGATATAGTAGATGGCTCGTTCTTTTCCTTCCTTGTCCTCTTGTGCGAGAAAAACTCCCAATGATGCTTTGGTAGTTGATACATAGAGTAATAATGGCTTTCCTAGAATTAGTGACATTAGAACAGGTGGTTGCATGAGATATGCCTTGATCTTATTGAATGCTTCTACACATTGGTGGTCCCATTTAAAATTAACATGTTTGTGTAATAGGTGAGTAAATGGTTGACACTTATCTACTAATTGAGCCATAAATCTTCTAATTGACTGGAGTCTTCCTTGTAGTGATCTTAGTTGACTAATATTCTTGGGAGATGTCATTTCCATGATTGCTTTTACCTTAGCTAGATCTACTTCGATACATCTTGTTGAAACAATGTATCCCAATAGCTTTCCTGAAGTAAAACCAAAGGCACATTTCTTAGGATTTAGCCTTAGCTTGTATTGTTCTAATTTGTCAAAGATCTTTTCCAGTATCTCTATATGTTCTTCTTTGCTGTATGATTTAGCTAATATGTCATCCACATAGTCTTCCATGAATGTATGCATCATGTCATGAAATATAGTTGTCATAGATCTTTGATATATAGCACATGTGTTCTTCAATCCAAAAGGCATGACGTTCTAGCAGAAATTACCCCATGGACATGTGAAAGTTATCTTTTCTTGATCTTCGAGTGCTATTTTGATCTAATTGTATCCGGAGAAACCATCCATTAGAGAAAACATGGAGTGTCCAGCAGTTAAATCTACAATGATGTTGATGTTAGGCAAAAGAAATTCATCCTTTGGATATGAGTTATTAAGATCTTTGAAGTCTGTGCATATTCTGATGCTTTTATCTAGTTTTGAAACAGGAACAATGTTGGATACCCATTGAGGATATGCTATAGGTCTGATGAATCCCACATCTAGTAATTTCTTTAGTTCTGCCTTGACTAAAAGAGCAATATGAGGATGCATTTTCCTTAACTTCTATTTGACTGGTTTGGCTCCTGGGATAACATTCAAGTGATGCATAATAAGCTCTAGATCTAACTCTGGCATGTCTACATAGGACCAGGCAAAATTGATTTGCCGTCATTTGAAGAATTCCACATATTGTTGCATTTCTACCTCTGATAAAGATGTTGCTAGATGAAGAATCTTTGGTTGCTATGTTGTGCCAATGTTAACTACCTCTATTGGTTCAATCAAAATGGATGATCTTTCTTGATAATGTTCAGGTAAAGTGTCAAATCTCCCATGTTCCGACGCCTCAAGGAGGTTTTCACCATTAGATGCATCGTTTATTTTTACTTTTTCTTGGTCTAATGTTGTCAAGAAATGGTTTTCAGCATTAGACCTAATATTGTGTTCTTTATTTTCACTTTTGCGACTAGGAGATTTGGCACCCACTTGACTAGAAGATGCGTTGCTGAAATTCCTAGTGAGAGTTGTTACGGGTTTGATTGTGTTAAGATATATAGATATGGCATGGTCATTTGGAAAGGTATTCATAGTAGTATGTCCTTCATTTTCCCAATCAATAAGCTCAGGGTGGATTAGAGGTAGGGGATCTTCAGGTTGGTATGTTTCAAGGGTTTCCAGGGTCATGATGGATGTATCAAAGTTTTCAATATGTGTGTCGATGTCTAAAACGATACTCTCATCAAAATGACCTTGCATAAGAAGTTCTTGATCATCCTCGGTTAAGTCCAAGTTAGCCGAATGTGATTCTAATTCAAGTGAACTAGTTCCTGACATTTTTCCTACATATGTGTGAACTATATCGACTTCTATATCTCCTTCAAATAATTTTTCTTCAGTTGATTCTTTAGAGTGATATGAATCCCATTCCCATTCATTATAATTTGTATCACTTGCAGCTTGTAGTCTACAGATTTGGTCATATAGCATTTCTTCCACTTTTCTAGCTATACTTTTCCATCTTTCATATTCAACCTCTTCAGGACTGAGATTGAGTTTTGTCAACTTTTCTATGAGTTCTTCTGAACTTATATTAGCTTCTTTCTTGTTTTTATTGAGATTTAATGCTGCTTGAGAGATGTTTTTAGTTTATTTCTCTTGTTGATTTTAAGCTTGCTTATTTTGCCATTTTGTGTTTGTTTGTTGCTTAGCTGATTTTTCTTCCCTTTCAATTGCCAGTTGTTCTTGTTTGTTTTCATATTCCTCTTGTTGTTGATTAAAAGATGTGTCTTCCGGTATAGTGACTTTTCCATATCCCAAACCTATTTTGTCTGTAGTTTGTTGAGTATGAGGCGTATAGGTTCTGAGATACCTTCTTTTCTTTTTCCTATAGCGTATGTTCCAGTGTATCCCATCCTTTGAAGACTGTTGAATCATTTTCCATATTTTTATGTAGGTATTCTGACATTGTTGACCTTTTGTTGAAATTCTTCATCTTTGTATAGCCATTGTAGCACATCTTTGTCTTCTGTTTCCTCTTATAAGGTTCCAACACTAATAAATGCTCCATCAAATATCAAAAAATGTTTCATAGTTGGTTGTTGTTTAGAGCTTGATGGTTTTCCCAAGGATTTAGGAGAAATTGGTAATTGTGATTTTGAGTATTCTCTGTTCCCTCAATCTCTTAGCTGCATTTGTTTTTCCATACTTGGTAGAATAGAGGTGAATGATTTTTCCTTGGATTGTGTGTTCAAAGATGTTGCTTCCCTGTTATGAGGAACAATTACTTCCTGAGCCATTTTTAGATTGCTACAATATTGAAATGGATTTGCATCTGCGGATATTGTGGTTTCCTTTCCTTCATAGGGAAATTTGATACATTGATGATAGGTTGATGGGACAACTTGCAAGTCATGTATCCATGGTCTCCCTAGGAGCACATTATATGATAGGTCCAAGTCTAAAACTTGGCATGATGTGTCGTTTTTTAGAGGTCCCACTCTAATTGGTAGTATCACAATTCCCTTGGAGGAACGTTCTTCTTCTTCATATGCTTTTATTGTGATTCTTCTCTAGACATCAACTGCATCTTTTGAATATCCTAAGGCATGAACAAGACTCAATGAACAGATATTTAGGCTAGCTCCCCCATTTATTAGAACACGCTTGACTCGTGTTTTGTGAATAAGGACTTCAATATGCAAAGGAGCATTGTGAGGATATTGCAAGGACATGTCATCTTCGTCAGTGAATGATAAGCAATGAGGGGTTGTGAGGTGTCCCACCATAGTTTGGAATTGATCAATATCAAGGTCTTTGGATATAGTTGTATCTACTAATGCTTGTTCAAGAATCTCCTTGTGTGCAGGTGAAAGTTTTAAAAGCTCCAAGATTGTTATTTGGGCAGGTGTTTTCTGCAATTATTCCACTAGATTGTATTGTTTTGTTGTAGTGGATGATGCGTTTGTTGTAGGACCCAGCAAAACAACTTTGGATTTTCTTCTTGTGATAGCCTAAGCATGTTCTTGATTTTGTTTTTCTTTAACTGCAATCACATTCCCCACATTGTCATATGTATGAGCATAGTTTACCTTTGCTTTACCCTTACCATTATTTGTTGTTGATGATTCACATTTCTCATACTTTGGAAGCAGAGTTTTAAAGGCGGTATGAGATTCATTTGTTGTATGTCCATCCATAGTTATTACGCCATTATCAATCATATCTTGTATGACATGTTTCAACTTTTGACAATTATCTATGAGATGTCCCTTGTTTCGATGGAAATCGTAATACTGACTATCATACCACCAAGGTGGTTTGATTTGAGGTTTGTAATTCCTTTCTTCTGGTAAAGTGATCAATTTGTTTGTGAGAAGTGTCTTTAGTGCTGATCCAAGGGGTTCACCAATGTTTGTGAATTATCTTCGAAAGAAAGTTTTGATAGTTGCTCTTTGGTGATTGTTGTTTTGTTGTGCTGCTGCTGAGTGAGTAGATAGATTGAAAATAGGTTGCTTTGGTTTAACATTGTTGTTATCTACTATTCCATCATTGATGACATTTTGATTTCTATTCCAAAACTTTGGCTTATCATTGTGATTGTTGTTATTATTGTTGTTAGGAGGATGGACTCCTTCTTTGTATATTTTCAAATCACCTTTCTTTATCATGGCTTCCTCCATTTTGATTCCATTATCAACCATTTTTCTGAAGCTTTGATTTTCTTGCATTTTTAAGTTATCAATGAATATATCCATATTTTCATACTCTTGCAACGTATGAGGATACTGCGATGCTAGGCATCTCCATCGTTTTAAGAATGTCATGAAGGGTTCTCCACTTTTTTGTTTAGTGTTGCATAGGTCTAGCATTGTTACTTCATGTTGTATGTTGTAGGAGTATTGTGAAACAAACTTATCCACCAATTCTGAAAATGATCTGATTCCAAGTGTAACTTTGGAGAACCATTCCATAGCTAGTCCGGTTAAGCTTTTCAGAAATAGTCTCATTAAGTAGGTATCCTCATGTGCAAACTCCACACTCATTGTGCAAAATTCTTGTATATGATCTTGAGGGTCGGTGCTTCCATCATATTTTTCATATCTCGGGGTTTCAAAACCTATAGGAAATGGTATCATGTTCAAATTTATGTCGAAAGGATAAGGACAGATTTCTTGAAGTGAGTATCGTCTAACATTTCCTCTTTGCATCTCTTGGATTTTTGTTTGCATTGCTTGCAGTTGTTGTGCGAGATTCATAATAGAATTATCAACATGATTTTTTCTTGCATGACCATTATTTTTCATTCTACGAGGATTAGGATCTCTTCTTGTTTCATCTATAGCTCTTCTTGTATCCTCGTTGAATTGAATGTTATTCAAGATTTCTACTTCATCTCTTCTAGGTATGCTGGTTTCTTCATTGTTTCTGGTGTTATTGGGAATTGATGTGTCATTCATGTGGACACCAAAGATGTCCTCATATTGTTCATTATTAGGGGGAGGGTCACTTTTCTTTTGTATCAATTTATTCACATCAAAATCTTGGGGAAGTGTAGCACCAGATTTGGCTAGCATTAGAAAGTATTTTTCTTTTTCTTCCTCCAACAATTTCTGCATAAATTTGTCAAATTGGGGATCTTTCTTGATGTCTCTGATGTTTTGTTTTGTTATTTCTTCTTCAACTTGTATTTCATCTTCATGTTCCATGGTTATATGCTCTTTGAATGTTTTCAATGTTTCGATTTCAATTTCTACAATCCTTCGTTTCTGAGCTCTAGTTAGAATGGGCATACACGTGTGTTATTCTGTTAAGATTTGATTGCCCAAAAGGTTGTTTTGAGTAAGTGATCAATAGTCAATTTCAAGGAAATAGAGTGATATGACACTAAAAGAGAATTCAAGTGTTTAAAAGTTTGCAAGTTTTTCGATCTTCGGTTTAGGAGTGCAATGATGGTGATTTGATAAGAACCAAGTCCAGTAGGAATGATATATCCTACAATGTGGGACAAGGTTATCCTGACCAAATGTTTTAGTTTCATGATAAAGGATGATTGATCCTGATAAGAAACTATGTTTGAGTGATTAGTTTATCAAAGAGGGTGATAGTGCACTTTGAGATGTTTAGATCTTGAACTTGTTAAGGCTGAACACTTTGAAAATATTGGGGTGTTTATCTTCTAGAGTCTGATTTTGACAGATGATAACTTGACCAAGCAAACCAAGCAGACATTCTAAGCACGGATTGACAGATAACAGGTGTTTATGCTTACCGCAAATTGATCAGGCAGAAATGATAAGTCTGAAACAGGCATGCAAGACATAGCTCTGGACTAACAAATGCAGTTTCATACGACATAAGATTTAGCTTAGGATGACACAAGATACAAAGTCATATGACAGAACATAGTTTTTCATACAAACAGCAGCAACTCGTACGACTTGGGATTATAGACTATACGACAAAACACCTATCTCGTATGACATAGGATAGAAGATAGTATGAAAAATGACTTTATGCAAGTTAACTCATCTGACAGAGATTATGACTTGTGCTACAGAGAATTACAGCTCGTACGACAGGTTGCAAAGAATGATAAAAAGTGTTTGTTTTGCTGATTTTGATCTTTCAATTTTGATGATGTTTTACTCCCAATCAAGCTAAACCCTAAGGAAGTTGGCTGAGAATGAAAACCTTTGCTTCCTGACTTAGGTACACACCCAATAGCTAATCAGAATACGGCCACTGAGTCTCATGCAATGGATTCTCAATGTCGTATTATCTGACTCCAAATGCTAATGGGGACACGATATGGCAAGTGTCTTGGGAGAGTTACTATCTCTCTTACACAAAGATTAT